>NC_092208.1:63511958-63589420 GCF_043381705.1 Parasteatoda tepidariorum
TATATAAAGATTTTTTTTTTCAACGAGCTACTCGGATTTACCTCTCCAATGAAGCAAAGGCGAGTATGCATGTCAACTCTATGGGAAATTTTGAAAGACCAGAATTTCAGTACAAAAATTTGCAGACATTTTTATTATATATGACGAAGAAACTTATGCCTGTAATTTATATATGATCTAGTCAGAACGTACTCAAGGGAGGGAAATTATCTCAAGGTCCGGAACTGATGAGGACTCGAAAAAATTCGTGTAAAAAAAAAATGGTGTTTATTAATGGTTTTTCCAAAGAAAGTGGCAGAGAATTTCCTTGCATTTGCATGAAAGCTACAATTTTGCATTAAGGATCTTCAAACATTCTGCACAACAGGAAAATTAGGCTTTTTGTGTTTTGAAAATGGGTACCGCAATTAATTTCGTCCCCAGAGTGCTGCGTAAAACCTTTGCTTATTCTTGGAGGTAGTTATCTTTTACCTCTACTGCACTGCAGTTTCGTGAGCTCAGTATACACCTAAGAGAGGAGGGGGTGGGTGCTGGACTAGTAATAATTGGTTTATCCCACTAGTAAACATTATGGAAATGAATCAGAATACAGCTACTTATCGGGATTAAATTCCTATTGTTTGTAAGGGTATAAATATTGAATAAATGTATAATACGTTAGATCAAATATAATTTTAATAACTGCAATGACTAATTAATAAAGATAGTTAAAACATAAGAGAACATTAAAGAGTTGACATAGTAAAACGGAGCCTTTACTCAAGCGCAGTGAATTAATTAACAACAGCATGTTAATATGATAGGTTCTTTTTACTTGACAAATAAAGTATAATTCAGAGTCTGTCCATCAGAAAGCCGAACAAATCTAGTTTCACCAAAATCGAGTTACCCGGTTTCACCTATTCACGTAAATATAAATTTTTGACCACCAATTTAAAGGGTTTAATTATTCCATTTTAGTATTTCTCTATATGGACATAATAAAGGTCTTCACTATATGTAGAGTTGCAGAAATGCTGTGAAACGCCCTGTTAGCGCAATTTTAAACCTCATATGATCTTAAATTCGATTTCAATATAAATATTTGATTGGATTATAGATAGCTTCATTTGCTCTCAGACTCTGGTAAATTCGCTTACTTCAAACGTCTACATGTTATACTGTCCGATAATTAAGAAGTCAAGTAATAAATTAGACGGGATAGAGTTGAATTACAACGTTAACAGACTCGATTATTGTAATAGATTAGTAGCCTCTCCCCCTCTTCAACGCAGCGATCAAGACAGATAACGGTGTTTAATTCAATACTCGCTTCACTTCGAACTATAATTAACCCTTCGTAAGTTCAGAATTCGAAACGTTAGTCATCAAGACCCAGTAATGATCATGAGAGCACAAGGAATTTTGTGAGTACTGGCTTCCGCCTCTAGTGATACCCTGTAGGATGTACATCAGTCTCTGGTGGCAAGAGTTTCTAATAATGAGGGGGTAATTATGCGAGACAGTAGAACTCGAAGGTGGCATAATTTTTCGGATATCTAACTCCCAGTGGAAGAATTTTCCAAAACTTGATTTGAACTTGTTCTCTGAACTTGTTATCTTTTGCAATATTCGATCCTTTTAAAATGGAACTAAGATAGGGAGTATTAGCTTAAATATCTGCTGAGTATATCAAAAGCAAGATAAAGGGATACAGAGGGAAAATAATGTTATTAAGAAAGTCATGGTACATTAAGAAAGATATTTTTTATGTTCTTTTTTGATAAAACTTTTATAATTTTTAATCAGCACAAGTGACTATTTCGAGTTTTTTATGAATTTGAATTTAGACGAAATATTAGTGCAAAAGGTTTTCTAATCTAAAATCAAAAATAAGATAAAATAAAATTAAAATAAAAACAAAAGCGAAAACGGAAATGCAATGAAAGAAAATTAAGGGAAAGGAAAGGAAACGAAACAAAATAAAACGAAAACGAAATTAAAATCAAAATAAAATTAAAATTCAAAACAAAAAAAATAAAATAAAGTAAAAAAAAGTTTTTATTTCGTAAGTGTAGAAAGTTGTAAACTGTAAGGGCTATAAAGAAAGAGATAAAAAAAATAACAAATATATGGAAACTTCAATATAACAAATGTATAGAATAATTTGTTATAGAATTATTCTATATATTCTATTACAAATATATAGAATATATAAAAACTGAATTAAAATATATAGTTTTTTGAAAGAAATGTCAAAGTGTAAAATCAATTTTAAAAAATCAATTGATAAAAAAAATTAAAATCTTTTAATAAGTTAATCTTATTAAAACGGGTCATAAACAAAAACTAGTTTTTCCTTGATTTGGAAAAATTCAAAATTAGCAGACCTTTAATTACTTTAACACTGCCACTAAGTTTAAAAGAAAAAGGGAAAAAACGCTTGATATTAAAAATAAAATTAGGACAGTTTGGAAACTTTTATTTAAAAACTGGGGAGAATTTATGCAAATTTTCTTGTTATTCGAAAAGAATAAGAAGATAATACCATCAAAGCAAATATCATAATAGAACAACAACTAATAATAATAACTTATAACAGTGTCAAGAAATTCCCTGTTTTTTAATGTAGCTCAAATTTTATTTATCATAAATATCTTATCTGACATGTTTACAAACTAGCTACTGCACGCGAAGTTGTTTAAAGGTACAAAGACAAAGGAACAAAAACTTATTTAATATTCTAAATGCTCATTCTTCCCATTAAAAAAAATTCTTTTCGTTAACTTTTCTTTTTGATAAAAGAAAAGCAAAACACAATTCTAAGATGAAAGTCTGTGGAACGATCTGAAGTATTTGCCAAATTTTTTTCCAGTCAGTTAAACGCTTTTGTTCTTTCGCAAGATTTGGCAAATGCGAATGGAATAAACGTTTATTTATTGTAACGCTGCCTCGAAGTTTAGAAACAAAAAAAAATGCTTGACATTTTCTGACTGTTTTAAAATTTTTAAACTAAAATTGCTTTACACAAAGAAAATATCATACTTAACGTATAATTATTTTTTTTAACAGGAAGGAGTAATTTTAAAGTAAATATATCCCTTTTTTCGAGAATATTTTTCATGGAGACTAAAACTCATTATAATTATACCTTTATCATTTTTTAATTAAGTCATTAAATAATTAATAGTTAGTTAAATTATTAATTAGTTTTAATTCTAAAAAGGCAAGTAAAAATGGTACTTTTATATATAAAAACTCTTGCAGAATTAGAACTGCTAGTCTTGTTGACTCGTATTTGAATTAATTCAGCTCACCTAAAAAACAACTAAAAAACAATATTTATTTTTCAGATAGTAATACCAATAAATAAATAAAAGTCAAGCATTGTACTTTTTGAGCAAAAAATCGCTGTAACTTCAAAATTATTAATTCTATCATCTTAAACTTATTCTTATCTAATTCTGCATGAAAAAAGTATTAGAAACTATTGTATTTTTTTGAAATAATTGGAAGAAATTTGTCTTGACAGCGCTAGTTATATTTTACCATCATTTTTCTACATATTCTGAAATACTTCGAAAAACAGACTCGTGAGGTCGTGTAAGTTTTTATGATTTATTAAGACGATAGTATTTATAATTTGTCGCTGGGTAAAACGTTTTGTTGGATGTTCCTTGTTTGGATGACTTTTGAGTAATCTTTACTATGCTATAATTTTCTTAGATTATGATGATTAGAAAGTTACATACTAACTTTATTTTAGTTTCTATAAGCCCAAAATTGATTTTTTTCAGATATTAGCAATGCTCGAATGCAATAAAATCAGTATTTATGGTTACTAAACATTATGCATTTTATTTGAATATAGCTGCAATAGCTAAATTTTTTGCGATAAAAAACTAATGCATCAGTTTAAAAGTTTTTGTCCGAACTAAAATATAACTGAGAAAAAGAAAATTTTTATTTTCCTTTTTCTCCTAAAGAAACTGAATTAAATTTATTATGGTTTGTATAAGGCATAAATTATATTTGGAAGTAAGGATCGAATTTACGTGACAACTTTATTTACTTAAACAATAAGAAAAATTAAAAAAAAAAACATTGATTTATAGCTGGAGCATACTTAGAAAGAAATATTCTGTTAATTTTACAGTACTGCTTGGTAATGATATTTCTGGTTTAAAAAAAAACCCATAATTATGGCAATACAAACCAAAATATACTGTGAACTATTCATTCGGTAGTTTTCCGTTCATATGGTAACCAGATTACCGGAAATTGAAGTTTTCAAAAGTATAGTTCTTATAACCACACATTTAGAAAAAAATACAAACATCAGAAATAAATTCAATCGAATACATTGTTTTTATACTATACTTTAAGGCATCGTGATAAAATTACTGAATTTTGCCACATTTACAAGATTTTATCACATATTATATAACCATATTCTATTGTTAATTTTATCATTATTGCAACCAGAACGCTTCGGTAAAACTACCGAGAGTCTTTGTGTTCCCATAAAGCCGGAGGCACGGTAAATTTAACCATATTTTGGTAGTTTTATCGAAATTTTTTTCTCATTAAAGTTACTAAATGGGTCTCTAAACCTCATTTTAATTAAAAAACATAATTATATTATGACTAAAACACACTTTTAAAATTAATTATATGGCAGCTATCAAATAAAGTTTTGCATTGAATCACGAAATTCATAATTTGGATCATAAAAGCGAGATTGAAGTACATAACTGAACAACTGGAAACAAATTGGTAAATGTCTTTTTCTTACAGTACTATCTCTCTAAACTTGTTAAAAATTTCGTTTTGAAATTAATTTTTAAGAAAGGTTTATAAAGTATGTAAGGCTCTATTTCGCACGACCAACATTTATTTTAAGAAATGAAAATCTATTAGCTGACATATTAAAAATATATTATAAAACCAATTTGAGAACATAAATTTTGCCGAAAGAATACTGATTGCTTATGCTCTCTACGTCTCACGTCCAACATTTATTTTGAGAAGTGAAAATCTATTTGCTGAAGTATTAAAAATATATTTTAAAATCATTTCGTGAACATAAATTGTACTAAGAGAATTCCGATTGCTTACGCTTGTATTCTCTACTTCCTACATTCCACATTTCTTTTAAGAAACGAAAGCCTATTTGTGTATATATCACAGATATATTTTAAGATCTCTTTGTGAACATATATCGTTTAGCTCAGTATTCAACTTTGAAACAACATTTAAAATTGAATCTTTGTTAGTAAAATATTTTATTACTTAGATAGCTTTAAAAAATACTGCTCTCTTTGGATACTAGATAAATCATTTTCATAAGTTCGAATAAACCAGGTCAGATACCTAAATGAAATGCTAAATGATTATTTGATTTGATGTTCAAATTGAAATAATACTTAAAGTGCGAGCAAATTAAAAAAAATTAATTTCTTTTTAAAAAATAAAAATGAAAATCAATAAAAAATAAACATCACATCGTTGTTTTACAGATTTGTTGTTGTTGTTGTTGCTAATTCCCATCTGGTCTGACTCCGTCAATAAATCCGGTGACATTTAAGAAGTCCGAAACTAAAAGGGGAGAGGAATGAATGTCGTTCCAGTTCAGCTCTAAACAGTTCAAGATGTGCTCAGGTGATGCCTGGTTTTGTTGGCATTTAGGGCAAAGAGGAAAGATCTTTTGATTAGCAGAAAATGTGAGACTTTTCAGGTGTCCACTGGCCAGTCGGGATAAGCAAGTGTTGGTCTGCCTGTCACCAGGAAGAGATAGAGAGAGTTCTGGTCTTTTTGCTTTATACCAGTAGTGAATAGGTGGAAGCAGCCACTTTTGTTTGTTCTGGGCCTTTTGGTTTTACAGATTTAACAAAGTTCAACCGATGATTTTTCTCATTTCAGTTCAGTTCAATAAAATAATTTATATACATGAAAAATAAATGAAGCATGTGCCGATTTTACAATCGTTTGCGTAACCAATATATTTTTCTATAACTGCAACCTCAGTTACAATTTTGTTTTGTACAATGCTATTTAAATTTTGTTTGCTGTAAAAAATTGTAGAAAACAATAAAATATTAAAAAAATGTATAGTTATTATTAGATAAATTATTAAACTATGAAATTTTAAATTAAAATTTTTTAATTCATTATTTTAATTTCCTGCATTCACTGGGCACTGTTTTAAACAAAGCTTATAATATAAGTAACTATAATTTATTTACTGTTAAATAATTGTGAAATGATTAATAAAATGTTATAAATTATAATGCTTAAATATGTGATATTTATGTGTTCCAAAAGGTCAAAATTTGAAATTATTATTATTTTTTTTTAAGTTGTAAATTTTGCTAGATTTCGCATAAAATGTCGTTTAAGTATTTTTATACTTCCTAAATATTTTTATTTGGTTTAAAAATCTCTAGTTGGCCTACAAAACAACGATATCACCAGTAATGAACTGCCTCCTCTTAATCTTTCATTCCATAACTTTGATACTTTAAACTTAAACTAAAAGACCAAGAGTCACTTGAATCCAATATGATGACTAACTGACAATTCCAGCTTTCAACTTTTGGCAAATTAGTTCGGAAATTTCACCTCCAAAGTGTTACTTTTGCATTGGATTGGAAAATGTTCAGTTTAGAGTTTGAAAAAAATTTAGACGAACTCTGATGGTTAAAAATGGTTTTAAAGAACTATAATTAAAGTAATGACAAATACATCCTTCCAGCATTCGACTATTGACAAATTAGTACGGAAATTTCACCACCAAAGTGTTACTTTTGTATTGGACTGGAAAACAATCAGTTTATAGTTTGAAAAAGTTTAGACGAACGCTCAGATGGTGAAAAAATGTTATTAAAGAATTATAATTAAAATTATTATTCTTTAAAGAATTATAATTATAATGACAAACTCACTCTAGTAGAGTCCAACTGTTGGCAAATTAGTTCGGAAATGTCACCACCAACGTATTACTTTCCCATTGGACTGGAAAATTTTCGGCTTATAGTTTGGAAGAAAATTTAGACGAATGCTCAGATGGTTAAAAAATGGTTTTCAGGAATGGCTTTAAAGAATTATGATTACAATTACTTCTTATGCTGTTATAAATACAAGAGTGTGTTGAACTATAATATTTAATAACTATAATATCTAATTTTCTTCAACCTTAATATAGCCCTTAATCGAATATTATTATCCTAGTTCTTAATCCCAATATCATGATAGTATGGCTTAGATGAAAACATTGTTCAATTTAATGACTCAATGTTAAATTTAATAATCTAAATTAAGGTAATTGATATTTCAGTTCAAGGTACTGCAACTATGGTTCATAATTGAAATAATTTATCTTATAGTGTTCAGCAGATTTTTTTGTCTTATAAATTTATTTATATTGAAGACGGAGTTCTTTTAGATTTTTTTTTATTTAGGCTTTATCGTTTAGACGAAATTCCTCGAAAGTCGCAATTTCAGAGGAAATCTTACTCTGCTGCTCTCTTCATTCCACTCCTTCCTATATTGGAATTTCCTTTTTTTTTTATCTGTGTTCGATTTGTCCTCAGAGTCCAAATCGAACACTCGAGCGTGAATGATTGGAAGTTCGAAGAGTCATTGATTGAATTCTCCACCTGAATTTGAATTCGAACTGTGAGACGGTGGTTGCCATCGAATTGGATTCCAGACGAAGTACATTGACTCGCTATTTATCCTATTCTTCGTTACGGATTCAATTCATGCTACACATCTATCTCATCTATCGACTCTGGATAAATCTTTATGTAAATCAAGGAAATACACAGTTGGATTAGTAGGAGGAACTCAATCGCTCAAGAAGGAATTTTTTTTCGTGTCATTGAAGATTAGTGGTTTTATTTTTACTGAAAATATTGTAATTTGTTTTGTGCCATGCCTCTCTAAAATTGCTTCCTATAAACATTTATAACTCTGAATAGTAAAATGAAATTGAGTGGAGATTAGGAGCTCAGTTGTGTATTTTTCTTTCTTCAGGAAACTAGAATTGATTTTAAAGTCTTACTCTAATTAAAATTGGAAAAGTTTATTTCCGTATTAAAAGCATTGAGGCGGTAATAAGTTGGTAAAAATTAAGTATTATTTTTTGAAACATGTAATCAACGTGAACACTATCCCATTTACCTACTCTAGGTGAAACTATAGTAAATTGAAGAGTTGTTGTTGTTGTTGTTGCTTCTCCTCTCCGTCTGACGGAGTCAGACAAGATCCACGAGTTCGTTGACTGAAAGGAAGTCGAAGACTAGGAGATGATTGCTAAAGAGATCCTCTTAAGAGAGTCCCATGCAATCCAAGAGTTGCTCAGGAGAGAAAGTGAGGCACTTGATGTGACCGCTGGCAAGCCTTGATAGAACAGTCCGGGTACATCTGTCACCCGGGAGGTCAAGGGACAAACCCGGTTTCGATCCCTTGTACCAATTATGGTTAAAAGTCAACGAAGTCCTTGGTGAGGGAATGTGCAGCTTCAGTTTGTCCAAGGACCTAAGACTCCTATACTATCAGAGCTGACCTATCAAGCAATATTGGAGCAAAAAAGTTCACAAGTTAACGTTATGTTAGTATTGTGCTTATTATAGCTCTTTGGAGCAAAAATAGATAATGAGTCGGCCTGGGGCTCTACAAAGACCGGAGCACCAGTGGGCAGAAGTCTGTGCTGTGTCTGAAGAGTTGTGCGCGTCTCTAATAACCCCAGAACCATTTGTACTAACGTCTTAATATTTAGACAGTAGGCAAAAGATGCAATCTTTGCCCCCGATCCTAAAAATCGTACACGAATTTTCAATTAGAGCTATCAGGAGAGAAATTTTTCGTAATACACTCATTACCACAAAAAACCAGCTCACCTAGAAAGAGTTGTCAGAACGAAACGAAACTTTACATACGTAAGAGCTCGATACAAGTAAATTTTTTTTCTATAACCTCCGTTGAACATCCTACTCAACTTTGGGTTGCTACCCCGTAATCTTGTAATTTTGAACCCGATCCAGAGGACAAGTGAACTCCTTGATCAGTATCTCAACAGGTATTGATTTGTTATAGGAACTTAGAGGACTCTTTCACCCGAAAGATTTAACAATAGATTAACCAGACTCCATTTAATGCATGGGTATTCTTCAGTTGGCTGGATTCAAACTCCCTTGCTCACGAGCATGAGTTCAACGCCCTACCAACCAGACTATACCCGCATCAAGTAAATGATTAAAAAATATCAAACAAAATGATAATTCATAACAGGAAAGAATACAAATGCAATTCCAGAAGCATTTGTATAATTCCAGAAGCATTGATTCCAGAAGCCATTTTTCAACGAGAAATGTTGAATGAAATGTAAATTGAATTAGAATAAATTAAATAATGCAAAATAATATAAATAAAGCACAAATGAAAGCACAAGAGAAATGGCGGTTCAATAAATAAGATTCTCCTTCATTACAAAACGAAAAAATGCAATTATTTTTGTTTAGACACTATAAAAGGTTCAGGTTTATAATTTACCTATTGTTGTGACTCTTTTGTAGCTTTACTTGCTTTGTTTTTCTTTCTTAATACGTAGAGCATAGCATACTTTTCTTTATTAGTAATTATTAGCTACTAATATATACTGAAATAATTAGTTAACCATCATCCCAGATTGCGGGCAATATCTCTTTCTGCATGATTTTATGAAACAAATCTGTCAAAGCATCTGAAGTTGTCTTTAAACTTCAACTGATGAACTTGGCTTAAAAATTTCGACAGGTCGATTATTGCTTCCAGCAGTTTTTTCCCATTTCAGCATTTTTATTGCTTAAAGAATCTCGTATTTTGAAATTTGATCTTTTTTGTATCTAATTGTTCAGGTGGTTATTCTGGGATGTCTTCCCATTCAGCTGGACAAGATCTATTAAAAGTTTCATTGCAAGGTTCTACCCATCTTTTTGTTCATTCATCTTGGTGATAAGTTTCTCCTTGCTTATTTGTTGTTGTTGTTGCTAATTTACGTCGCACTAGAGCTGCGCAATGGGCTATTGGCGACGGTCTGGGAAACATCCTGGAGGATGATCCGAAGACATGCCATCACAATTTTGATATGACACCCCCGCTTCGGTAGCCCGATGACCTGCGCGCGAAGTCGAGCACTTTACAGTAGCACAGTTTAACGAGGACCAATACCGCACCCCCTCGGTCCCTACGCAGACTGATCCAAGCGGTCATCCACCCGCACACTGACCGCAGCCAGTGATGCTTGACTTCGGTGATCTGCTGGGAACCGTGTCTTAACGATCAGTCCACTGCGGGACTCCTTGTTCATTTTTATTTCTAGAAAACTCTTCATTTGCCAGCTTTTTCATGCGTAATTCCTATTATCCTATTATTTCCTATTTATCGTCATATTATCGACAAATATATCCATCGACCATTTAAAATTGTAAATTTCAACTGGAGTTCTATACCTGTTGACAACGGAAATTTCAGTGTTTTCCTATAGATAGTATAGTATAAATAGTTTATTAGTGAGTAGAATTTATCGTCAGTCACAATTTCAACAACTTTCTGACTAATGTGCTCAATTTTTAATTGCTGCTAAGTGCATACTGACAGTACAAGTTACAATTGTTTCTAAGCGTTGCGAGAAAAATTATCCAACCCAAATTTTGAGAATTAGTAATTAGCAGCTTTGCTTGAATTTTAACTAGATTTCTAGGCCTGATAAAAATACAAGTTACAGTTTTATCCCAATTATCTTATAAATATGCACACATATAAATTGTATATACAGAGCGCACAGTAAAAAAAAACGGTCCAACGGTTAATGACTCAATGTTAAATTTAATAATCTAAATTAAGGTAATTGATATTTCAGTTCAAGGTACTGCAACTATGGTTCATAATTGAAATAATTTATCTTATAGTGTTCAGCAGATTTTTTTGTCTTATAAATTTATTTATATTGAAGACGGAGTTCTTTTAGATTTTTTTTTATTTAGGCTTTATCGTTTAGACGAAATTCCTCGAAAGTCGCAATTTCAGAGGAAATCTTACTCTGCTGCTCTCTTCATTCCACTCCTTCCTATATTGGAATTTCCTTTTTTTTTTATCTGTGTTCGATTTGTCCTCAGAGTCCAAATCGAACACTCGAGCGTGAATGATTGGAAGTTCGAAGAGTCATTGATTGAATTCTCCACCTGAATTTGAATTCGAACTGTGAGACGGGGGTTGCCATCGAATTGGATTCCAGACGAAGTACATTGACTCGCTATTTATCCTATTCTTCGTTACGGATTCAATTCATGCTACACATCTATCTCATCTATCGACTCTGGATAAATCTTTATGTAAATCAAGGAAATACACAGTTGGATTAGTAGGAGGAACTCAATCGCTCAAGAAGGAATTTTTTTTCGTGTCATTGAAGATTAGTGGTTTTATTTTTACTGAAAATATTGTAATTTGTTTTGTGCCATGCCTCTCTAAAATTGCTTCCTATAAACATTTATAACTCTGAATAGTAAAATGAAATTGAGTGGAGATTAGGAGCTCAGTTGTGTATTTTTCTTTCTTCAGGAAACTAGAATTGATTTTAAAGTCTTACTCTAATTAAAATTGGAAAAGTTTATTTCCGTATTAAAAGCATTGAGGCGGTAATAAGTTGGTAAAAATTAAGTATTATTTTTTGAAACATGTAATCAACGTGAACACTATCCCATTTACCTACTCTAGGTGAAACTATAGTAAATTGAAGAGTTGTTGTTGTTGCTTCTCCTCTCTGTCTGACGGAGTCAGACAAGATCCACAAGTTCGTTGACTGAAAGGAAGTCGAAGACTAGGAGATGATTGCTAAAGAGATCCTCCTTAGAGAGTCCCATGCAATCCAAGAGGTGCTCAGGAGAAGCCTGATGAATTTGGCACTTGGTGCAGGTGACGAAGGTTTTCCTGCCCTCGTTGAAAGTGAGGCACTTGATGTGACCACTGGCAAGCCTTGATAGAACAGTCCGGGTACGTCTGTCACACGGGAGGTCATGGGACAAACCCGGTTTTGATCCCTTGTACCAATTATGGTTAAAAGTCAGCAAAGTCATTGGTGAGGGAATGTGCAGCTTCAGTTAGTCCAAGGACCGGAGCACCAGTGGGTAGAAGTCTGTGTTGTGTCTGAAGAGTTGTGCGCGTCTCTAATAACCCCAGAACCATTTGTACTAACGTCTTGATATTTAGACAGTAGGCAAAAGATGCAATCTTTGCCCCCGATCCTAAAAAAATCGTACACGAATTTTCAATTAGAGCAATCAGGAGAGAAATTTTAAAAAAGAAACTTTCTCGTTGGCTTAGAGCTAGCACCATTGATGTAAATGAAACTACAGACGATTTCAAAGATAACATCAGTGATGTTTGCTTGCTTATAGCTCTATTAATAAAAAAATTATTGCATGTTCTTAGACATTTACTTCTTTTTTACTTGTTATGCCAAATAAACTCAATGATCAACGTGAGTAGCGTAAAATTTTAATAACATAGGTGAACAAAATCACCAAGTTAGTATTTCTGAAGTAACATGAATCCTCATCGTTATTTTTTTTTTTACATAATATGCTTTTGAAACGTATTTCTATAAGACTGAATAATGTAAGGGAACTGAATTTAAGATTAAAAAAAATATGTACTAAACATCAAATTGATTTCTTTGCGATTAGTTGTTTTATTTTTATTGAAAAAAATATATAATTTTTATGCATAAGAAATCGTAATTTCAAAATGTTATTTACGTGAAAATAAATTTCATAATACAACCATTACTTAAAAAAACCAGCAGACCTAGAAAGAGTTGTCAGAACGAAACAAAACTTTACATACGTAAGAACTCGATACAAGTAAATATTTTTTTTCATAACCGTCGTTGAACAGCCGACTCAACATTGGGTTTATGTTTACCAATGTTCTACCCCGCAGTCTTGTAATTTTGAACCCGATCCAGAGGACAAGTGAACTTCTGGATCAGTATCTCCACAGGTATTGATTTGTTATGGGAACTTGGTGGACTTTGTTACCCGAAAGATTTAACGATAGATTAACCAGACACCATTTAATGCATGGGTATTCTTCAATTGACTGGATTCAAACTCCCTTTCACACGAGCATGAGTCCAACGCCCTACCAACCAGGCTATACCCGCCTCACAAGTAAATGATTAAAAAATATCAAAGCAAAATGATAATTCATTACAGGAAAGAATACAAAAGCAATTCCAGAAGCCAATTTTTAACAAGCAATGTTGAATGAAATGTAAATTGAATTAGAATAAATTAAATAATGCAAAATAATACAAATAAAGCACAAAGGAAAGCACAAAAATGGCGGTTCAATAAACAAGATTCTCCTTCATTACAAAGCGAAAAAAGGCAATTATTTTTGTTTAGACACTATAAAAGGTTCGGGTTTATAGTTTACCCATTACTGTGTCTCTATTTTACCTTTATTTACGTTGTTTGGCTTTCTTCATGCGTAGAGCATAGTATACTTTTCTTTATCAGTAATTATTAGCTACAAATATATACTAAAATAATTAGTTAACCATCATTCCAGATTGTGGGCAATATTTCGTTCTGCATGATTTTATGAAACAAATCTGTCAAAACATCTGAAGTTGTCGTCATTGCATGCGCTCCTATGACGACTGCTGCTGTTTTTCTTTTTCAAATATATGTAGAAGAGTATTTTTTTTTTAGCTAATATACTTTTTATTATGTTTTGTTAACCAAGTCATATAAAAAATGACATGGTTTTAAAAGAGAAAAAAATAAGTCAGAAAAACTGAAGAATATTTCAATGATATTAGATGAGTTTAATAATAGTAAACATAATTTGGAATAACATAAGTCACAAAAGCACTCTTTTTAGTCATAAACATTTTAATACATCGATTTCATCTATACTGACATTAATTCATTACTAATACGTAAATAGTACTTAATTATTATTCTACGCTATAATGACTTAAGTACGAAAAATGATTGTAGAGACATTTAAGTTAAAATAAAGGCTCAAAAAAGGCTGAAGAATCACAGCATTAAATAGATGCAAAATGTTTTTCGAAAAACATGCATCTATTTTGCGTAAAAAAATATATTTAAAAAAGTTCATTATTTTTTTTAACGACGTTCATAATATAAATCAATTTTATGTAGAAAAAAACCTCACATGAAACAGCATTTAAAGCAATTTTTTTTTATGTGAAAGGAAAAAAAATTCAATTTTATTATTATTTTTCAAGCAATAACGCTGACTCGTTTCATTACTTTAAATTGATTTCCACGACGAGTATAAAAAAATGAAGAGAGATGACATTTAAGATTTATAAAAAGTAAAATTTAAGTGACGTTTTATTATTCATATTTTTAATACTCGATAAGAATTTCGTACTTTGTTGATGTTTATTTGATTTTTTTAAGTGTAATTTTTATATTCAATTTTGATTTTGATTAAATAATGTTATTTTGAGAAATGCTTCGTTTAAAAATAAATTGCATTTCATTGTAAAAATTAATAAAAGTAAACGGATGCTATAAATTCTTTAATAACATTTCATGATTTTAATTCTTAAATTATTTAAAAAACAGCTTGTTATAAAAGTAATTTTTTGAGATTAATTATTTCGAAAGTTAGAGGATTATTCTTATTTCAAAAAGACTTCTTGTCCAAATGTCACTGATTTGGAAATCCTTGCTTGTTCACGCTTTTTTACAATGAATTGTATTTTTAAAACGCTTTTTTTTCAATATAATTTATAATTATTGTGATGGTAATATTTTTAGTTTAGTAACAAATTTTTTATAACACTTTAGTTTCGCATAAAAATAAGGTTAAAGAAACCTTACCTTTCAAGGTTAATGTGTTTCATTTTTTTGAAAATAACAGATTGATTTTTTTTATTTTTAAAATCTTATGTTTATTTCTATTCTGGTTTTTTTTTAATAACTTTTATGTAAAATCATTTGCCAGGATTTTAAATTCGTCATTCTCTAACACTTATCCCTTAACCTCTTTATGGATTTCCTTTTCATGAATTTTAGGAAATTAGTACATAAAATTATATATATTTTTAACATAAACGTTCCAAATAATTGTAACAATAATTTTAAATAAATTAAAATCAAATTAACTTAAATCAAATGTAAATATTAGTAAAAAAAAGTAAAAATAAATTTTTATTTGAATAAGTCTTAATATTAATGTAATATTTAGTAATTATTTAAAATTTTAAATAATATTTACGTACTTAAATAAAATTATTGCTTGTTGTTTAATATGAACATTCGGTATATTGTGGCGTTCTCTATCTTTATTTTTCTGTTAATATTTATGAAAAGCACCATAAATTCTTAGCATCGTTTATATAATATTTAAATATGTCATTGCTTTAACACAAAGCGGATTAACATTTTACCTCTGAATATTTCATTTTGGGGGCGATGGTTTTAGGTTAATCATTTTATTTGTTCGCTTGTTGTTTAGTATGAACATTCTTTGTATAAGAATCTTTTTTTTATTTTTTAACATCGTTTACATGATATTTACTTCATATGTTATTGTTTTAACATCTATTAATTAACATTTTTTTATGTCACACGATTATTATCCAAAATAAGAACTCATTCTCATTAATCCAAAATAAGAACTTATTATTAATTTTCTGTGCGATTCAATAATTATTTCAGCTAATTTGAAACTAATTATAAATCAGTATTTTTATTTATTTATATCATCCTTATATAAGTAAATGTTTGCTTTGTATATTTACCTTAGTGTTCTTTTTATTTTACATTAAAATGCCATTAAAGTCAAAAGATTATTTCATTCAAATTTGAACTGGTTTTTTGACAATTTTGAATTCAAATTGTTTAAAAAAATTTTACAGTGTATTTTTTAGACAAGATGAATTTTCAAAAGTTTCTATTGTTTAGCCACAATTTTCATACTAAGCAACTTAATAAAAATGTTCATGTTAAGCAGCAAACAAAAAAAATGACAAATGTTAAAACAATGAGATACCAGCAAATATTTTATGACCAAAATTATAAAACTTCCAGAAATAGGATTTTTATAATTTTTTTTGAATCATTATATTCATGATAACTAGTTTTTAATAATAAATTGACACAAGTATATTTATCACTTCATTTATCATCGACATTAAAAGAAAGTACTTGTTTTGTATTCTTGGCTTAATATCTTTTCATCTTACAATTTTTTTTTATTTGCTTTCCACTCAAGTTTTTCCTTGGCAAAAGAAATAAGCTTTATTCGCCTTACATAAATCCTGTTTGAATAAGGACAATCTTTTTGTATTTCAAGTCTTAACAATAGTTCTTCTCTCCTGATTTATTTTGCATTTTATTGTGTTCTTAGAATAAGGATCTGCGATTTGTTCGTAAACTTTCAACAGTAAGGACAACGATATGCTTTAAAAGAAGGCTGATTACAGTTGAATAAAAGTGAGAAAAAGAATATACAATGATTTTAATGTTTACCAAGTTTAATAAAGTGGATATTTTTATAATGCTGAATTATAAAATTGTAATGAAGAATTTTTTTATTAAAATAAATATTTAGTTAATTAAGTTAATTATATTTATAAATTTACAGACATTATTATTTGATATTACATTAATTTAATGTTAAGGAACTTCGAATTACAAGTTTTATTGGCATTTACATAATACCTACTATAATACTTAATTTATTTTAAGGATATTAAATTGATACTTATTTCAGATTTATGTAATTATTTTTGATTTATGTATTATTTTAGAATTTAACATTATTAAATTGCAATTGTTTTATAAATTTATAATAATTCAATTAATTTATACTTAGATAAATATCTTTTAAACAAATATTTAACTTTTTTTTACATCATATACGCTTCGAACAGTTAAATTTTTAAAAGTACCAATTTATTGTTATTCTAATATCGAAATGAAGTATAAACTGAAGTTGTGTAAGCAGCACTAATGCTTATTTAATTATGAATTATTTGAATATAAAGTGATTTACATTTTTAACAACACGAAAAACAACATTGGGAAAAAGATTTTGCTGCATTTTTACAAATACTTCATTTTTCTTAATTTGGATTTAGGGATTTCTCATCTGAAATTGGATTTGCTCCTAAGGCTACAGATTATTTTAGAATGACATTTTAAATCTATTTTACTTACAAGTCTATTTTACTCACAAACTGGCAAGTCTGTTTTACACACCAACTTAGAAGTCTATTTTACTCACAAACTTACAAGTCTATTTTACACACAAACTTTCAAGTCTATTTTACTCATAAACTTACAAGTCTATTTTACACACAGACTTACAAGTCTATTTCACTCACAAACTTACAAGTCTATTTTACACACAAACTTACGAGTCTATTTTACTCACAAACTTACAAGTCTATTTTAGTCACAAACTTACAAGTCTATTTTACTCATAAACTTACAAGTCTATTTTACTCACAAACTTACAAGTCTATTTTACACACAAAGTTACAAGTCTGTTTTACTCACAAACTTACAAGTCTATTTTACTCACAAACTTACACGTTTAGAAAAATTATTTATATTAGGGGTCACGCAAATGATTTCTAACAAACTTCTGGGGGAGTTAGGGCATGTCATTAGGACTAAACTGCATGGATACCCATGTCAGGAAATGTCGTCGCGCACGTCTAGAAGTGCTTTCTTATGATGACCAGTCCAGAAGCACGCAAACAGTTGCAGCGCGAATTCCTATTCAATTTTGATCCAGTTGATGTGCTCTAAATCCCTTAGAAGTTAGTCGCAACATTTATGTGACCCTCCAATTGCATAGAACTTTTTCAAACCTGCAAATTTCGAAAAAAAGTAGACAAAAATGTCTTTTAAGCAAACTATAGTTTGGAGAGAGAAGCCAATTGCAGATTTGAAATCATCAACTTAAAAGTAACCGAGGCCCGAAAAAACTGTCATGCAAATTGAAAAAAATATTTTCCTATGCTTTTAAAAATATTTATTAAAATGTAAGAAACTTATCAATATATGCAATATTTTACGTAGTCATCACAATTTGCATTATTATCAACAACGTTACTTTTGCAATATTAAACAAAGTATTTCAGATTGCATATTACAATCTTCACGCATTTTTTCTTTTCTTTTCATATTACATTGAATTGAATGTAGAGTTCAAAAATGTTACATTTTTAAGGTTATGGAGTTAAATATGAAATTTTATTAATTTGGTCTGAAGCGTAAACTACTCAGATAAGCTCAGAGAAAATCGAGGTCCTTGTAAATAAGGAACTAATATTTAACCAAAAAAGACAAATCTATTAAAAGCATTCTGTGGTTTATATAAATTTCTTTCGTACAATAATTCTTGACTATCAGCTTTTTGAAAGAACAACTATAAAATAAATATAGTTTTGTAGTAAAAAATCTAAAAAATTTTTTTTGAAACAAAGTAGTTTATTATATCTTATTAATACTGTAAATATGAATCTAGCAATAAACTCGCTTGAATTAGCGTCATATAAAAGCGACTATCTCGTCCTAGATATCAAACTGTTCTTCACTTCCATGAGTCGAACTCTGAAAGCTAGTACATGGCCGTACCAGAAAATTAAATTCGAGTCTTATTTCATGTAAATAGTTTTATCCTTGTAAATAATATTACAGTGTGACCTGACTTAACTTTGTAATCCTTGCATTGTTTTTCCTCTTACATGTTAATATTTGTTGCATTTATATTATTTTAAATAGAATTATTTAGCTAATGTTGTGTAATTAAAATGAATAAAATTTTGAAAATTAATTTATCTATTTAATATTTTTTTAAAATAAATAAACTTATTTATTGTACATTAGCACCATTATACATTTATTAAGTAAAATTATATACTAATTACAATAATAATAATGTGATTTTAATTTTTTCGGTAAAAATCGCTTGAATTGCTTTCATATAAAAGCGACTCACTCGCCCCAGATATCCAACTGCTCTTCCTTTTTATGTGTTAAACTCTGAAAGCTGGAACATGGTCGTACCAGAAGATTAGAGTCTTATTTCATGTAAGTAGCTTCATCCGTGTAAATAGCCTTTCATTGGGACATGACTTAACTTTGTAATCCACATATTGCTTTTCTCTGCATGTTAACACTCGTTAGAATTACATTATTTTAAAAAGAGTTATTTGGATAAAATATTGTTCGCAGTTTAAAATTAAAGAAATCATGCAATGTAATTAATATACTTAATTATTGTTAGTTATAATTAAATCGCAATAATAAATTTATCTGAAAGGTAGAGTCTTATTTCATGTAAGTAGCTACATCTGTGTAATTAGTATTTCAGTGTGACCTGCCTTAAGGATTCAACATAATAGTCTGTTCATTGTTTTCCTTTATACACTCTATAACAAAAAAATCGAAGCACCTAGAAGGAGTTGTCTGATTGAAACGAAAATTGGTGGACAGGAAAACAATGTACAGAATAGTAAATGATTAAAATTTCAGAACAATTGAATAATTTATTGCAGAGTAACAGTAACAAGTTCAATAAGGTGTTGACCCGCCTCTAGCCTGGATACAAGCTGCCACACGGCGTGGCATAGACCTATAAAGCTCCCGGATGGTCTCTTGCGGTATTTCCTGCCAAATTCGATCCAATTGTTGAACAAGGTCTTCAACATTCTGCGCCAGATGCAATCGCCTTCCCGTCATATTCCAGACATGCTCGATGGGAGAGAGATCTGGTGATCTGGCAGGCCAAGGAAGAGTTTGACAAGCTTGCAGACAGTTCATAGCACCACGTGCAGTATGTGGTCTGGCATTGTCCTGCTGGAAAACCAGCCCAGGGAGCTGCAAAAGGAACGGTAGCAAAACAGGTCTTAGGATGTCGTCGACGTACCGCTGTGCAGTAAGTGTACCTCTAATGACGACCAAAGGGGTCCGGCTGCTAAAGGAAATGGCACTCCTGACCATAATGCCTTGTTGAGGGCCGGTGTGGCATGCAATAGTGAAGGCAGGATCCCCCGTCAGTCCTGTGCGTCTCCAAACACGTCTTCGATGATCGTCAGGACACAATTGGAAGCGGGATTCGTCGCTAAAGACTATACGTCCCCAGTCGGCATCATTCCAGCCTGATCGAGCGTCAATTTTGCGCGTCTTAGTGCGTTCTTGGTGCGTCGATTTTTTTGTTATAGAGTGTATATTAACATACAATACATTTATATTATTTCAAATAGAAATTGCTTCGCTGAAATAATGTTGAGTAGTTTAAAATTAATTAAATTTGCAATTTAATTAATTAATTTAATAATTGTTAGTTATAATTAAATCAAATAATAAATTTATCTGAAAATAAGAGTCTTATTTTACACAAGTAACGTCACCCGTGTATATATAATATCAGTATGAACTGACTTACCTTTGTAATACACATTGTTTTTTGTTACATATATATATATATGACATTTGACATTAGATATGTTGTCATTTGTTACAATTATATTATTTTAATTAAATCGTAATAATGAATTAAACTTACATTAAAAAATATACATGTGAAAAGTATAATAAATAAAATAAAAATAAAAATATTTCTCAAAAACCAGACAAAATCGAACAATCATGAAAAATGAATGTCATTTATTTTTCTATTCCCACCAATACTATTTTACAATAAAATTTACAAGAAAGTTTATATTTTTTGACAACTTATTTCTTTTTTGAATTATTTATCATGATGACTGTAAAAAAATAATTAGACCTAAACAAATTCCTCGTGTTCTTCTATGAATCTAAAAAATATTCCATTCTTTTTGTCCTTCCCAGCATGCACCACAGCCAGTGAAACAAAGGCCATCTTTCTTACTTAACATAATAACTCTGGCTTTTGAAAGCAACATATCACTGGAGTTTCACAGAAATCCCGTGTCACTAAGTCTGATAAGTCAGACTAGAATACGGACACTTGTTTACTTGGGACTATACATTATTATTCCTTTCTTCACAGTGGACTTATTTTTCACCGAATACAACAGTCAGAGAAGATAAGGATTCGATGTCGGCGATGTAATATACATGAGTTTTGGAAGAATAACGTTTTGAATGCTACTCGGGGGTAGTTATCATCCTTGTGTTATTCTTTATGATGTCCAGAGATGCCATCTCTCTCTGGATTTATACATGCATTTGCTTTTCACTCCGTTTTTCTTTTCTCTTTACTTTTTTCCTCCTGTTATATGTCCTGGAGGTATGGATTTTTAAATTTTTGATAGTTTTTATTCCAATACTTAGATGGCAGCATGCTTCATTCTTTGGAGTTATATTCTTTGAAGTAAAAAGAACTGTGAACATGCTTGGTTAAATGAAAATTAAGTTTCTGATAAAGAGGTCAGATATAAATTAAATCAAGAAAGCACTATTAATATAAAGCCCATAGGAGCTTAATATGAGTAAACGAGATTTTGTATTCAAGACTAACTTATTAGAGTAAGTGAAAGTGGATTTTAATGGATCATTAATGACATATTAACTTTAAAATCCAGAGTTGAGCCTGCTATTATTATAACCATTATGACAGAGAGAAGAAAATTCTGGTAAACTTTCTGTGCTGCGTTACTACGCAATAGTAAATGCATTTAATTACAGTAATTACATTTCTGATAAAAAATGTAATTCAAGTAATAAAGAGCTAAAATATACGATATTTAAACCATTTATATGGTATGTTTTCCGTTCATATGGCAACACTTTACTGGTAATTCGGGTTTTCAAAATTGTTCTTATAACCGCAGAATTTAGTAAAAGTTACAGTACTAGAATGTAAATTTAATCAAATAAATTGTTTACTTACCATGCTTTAATATATCATTATAAAATAATTTCCAAACTTTACCTCATTTACCGCATTTTTTCTTCGATAATAGAATCATATTTTATAGTTAATTTTACCAAAATCATTACCAAAACGATGTAGTGAAAATTACCAAGCTTTCTTCTGTTCCCATAGAGCCAGAAAAATGGTAAATTTTACCATATCCAGTTAGCTTTGACCATAAATTTTTTCTCTGTATATGAGCAGGCATGCTATGGCTTTTGGCACTTCAGTGTCTATATACAAAATAAAAGTTTATTAGAACTATAATTATTGAGAAAATAAAAACTTCAGCTTAAAGAGCTTTCGATGAAAGTATTTGCATAAAGGCATTCTTAATGCAGCTAGAATGAGAAGTAATTTTTTTGGAACTGAAATAAATTGAATAATTCTAAAAAGTAAACACTAATATGAATAGTGTTTGCTCAGAATTGTGAGGATTATTGAAATCAATGCATTTATAGAAATTCCGTTTCTATTGGTGTTTTTGCAATCTTCATATGTTATCCAACAGAATTTTTAAAGCAATGTTTTCGTTATTAATGCCACTAAATTTGCAAAAAATATTTCATTTTTTTAACAAACAAATAGTTTTTCTTGATATTAAAACAATAAGAAATTTTTTACCACAATGCATTTCTTGTCTAAAAATCTAAATTTTCATCATAAAAGATTAAATACGAGATTGTTTATTAAATTTTAATGGTCTATTTTTTTCATTTTAAAATATTACACAAGAAATTATATAAAAATTGGTTTAGTAAAAAAAAATATTTTGAAAATAGATACCAATTTGAAATTTTAATTGTCGAAAGTACAGGATTAGGTGATAAAGTGTTTTTAATAAAAAAAGAGAAATCAAAATTCATGTATAAAGCAGTTAAATACTACGAGGACCAGTTAATACGAGCAGTTAATACCAAAGGAAAGTTACGCGATGCAACAGAAATTTCATAAGAAAATTGAAATCAATAGAAAATAGTAAAAAAAAAAAAACGATGGAAATAATGAAAAAAATAAATAAGGCAACCGAAGCTGACGTCATCAGGAGGTGCCAGCTCCAGAAATCATAAAAACACAAAACCTTTTCTATCCAGAGAGAGGACGACAAATGTCTAAAAATTGCTCTCCCTGTACCCCAAAAGTTTTGTTAAAAGTTCACGAAGAGAGAAAAGAATTTCAAAATGCTAAAACAAAATACAAAAGTGAATTACATAAACTAATTACAAAAGGAAAACAATGTTAAAAAAACATACTTAAAAATATTACTAATTCAAATCAAAGAAAATCTTTAACCAAACTGAAATCCAAAAACAAACTACTCCCACATTTAATGCGCAGAAAGGAGAGAAAAAAAAATGAAAGCAAGAAAGCAGTTGCCATCTGTTAGTTGAAAAGCTTAACATTCTGACTTTGACATTGAGTCGTGTTAATATTGTTATTAGTACTTTTTTTATATTTGTTAGGTTTACGTGACGTTAATACTCCGATATGTAGCCAATTTCAGTTTTTTATAAGTCAATTTTTCTAACAAATTTTTTTCAAGTATGGTCTAGTTCGTAAGTTATCAGCAATTTTCTAGTTCTTACAAATGTGTTCTGCAAAATCAAGCAAAATAAGAAAGAGCTTTGATAAAATAAAAAATAAGAAAAACAAATTCAGATCAGATAATAATAATGCGTTTTGTAAAAAAAAAAACAATTGCACGAGAATCTGAAAATCGCAGGAAATCGTAAGTAAGTAAATCACAAGAAAAGTGGAAAGGTTAAATGGAAATAAAATAAATAGAGAAAGGTTATAATCATCCATCTTGCTTTTAATTACATCAAAGGCTCATCTCGTCTTAGATAGACAGTAGTATGCCAAAAGGGTTATAGTACTTAAGGCTATACAGTTTTGATACTAAAGGCGGGATTAGGAAAAAAATTGGTCAGAATTATGAGTTCACAGCTATTACGTTCCATACAAGATGGTATCTTTAAATTTTAAGCTAGGTGTGCCTTAAGCTGCCACCAAAGATTGAGCACCCCCTACTTAAATAATACACATATACTAAAAGAATAAACACTTAACTAAATGGTTTTTATTGGAGACATATTAACATAATAGCCAAACTTAATTAATTTCTGCAAAACTTCTACACTGTAAAAAGTTCCGGATTACGGTAAGCGATACTGGCACCTAGGGAGCCAGTAATTTTTACCGTAAAAATCATTTGTACCGGATCATGATACAGTGGAAAAAAATGTGATATGTAGTAATTTTTACTTTAATAATTACAGTAAAATCAATGAATCACTTTAATTATAAAACAACGTGAATAATGAACGAACATAAATTGACAAAATTGAAAGATAACATAATGCATTGGCACATTGAATACATAAATTGAAAATACACAAATAGATTGCGATTTATTTCCGTTGTTCTTGCGTTAGTCTAAATAGCACAGAGTATACCCAATTCTTTTTTTTTCGATAAATAAATATTACTGTAATAAATTACTGTAAAGATAGATTTCGCGGTAAAATTGGATTTTACAGATAATGGGCCTAAAGTGGCAGTAACTTATATCGTAATTTGATACTGAATTTTTTTTTATAGCGTAATTTTTAAAAATAGAGTGCAAAAAGAAGCAGTACAACGTTTCACGATATTTATTTTAGATTTATTTCCCAAGATAAGTAATAAAGAGAAGGAAGAAGTGATTTCTCGGTGCCAGGCATTTCTTGGTTAATTGATTTTTTTAAAAAGAAGTTTCATCATAAATTATGAAACGGAAATCGCCAGCTGATTATTTCGAAAAAAGTCTGCAAAAGTTAGACACACATAAAATATCTGTTTTCGTACGATTGTCCTAAAGTTGAAATCCCCTGGGGTTGAATATCTTTTGAAAAACCCTCTTCAGGACAGCGATGCATTGCCTTAATGCCCGGATGCTGCAATCTCCATCGCATCCATCATCTCTTTCTCTTTTCATCCTCCGCATCCTTTCTCTCCTCTAATGATCCTTTCTATCTCCATCTTTATCCTCATCTCTTCGGTCCTCGTTCCTTTTTCTTTTTAGTCTTCAAAGCACACGATTTTTTGATTTTATTATTAATTTTTCTTACTTTTATGTTACCATATAAAGTCGAGGAAAAAAAATATATATATCGCCGCCTAATTTCGAAGAACACTTCGTATCACTTCTTTTTATATATATTTTCAGACGTCCTCTTCTCTCACTTCATTTTTCATTTGGTGTATGTTTGAGAGAATTGTTTCATGTTCTTTTACTTTATTTTCACTCCTTTTATTATTCCTTTTTTTTTTCGTTCTGTGCTTGCTTTAAGTGTCGCTTTATTATATAGATTTTTTTTCTTCTTTTTCTTCGCAGCTTATAAACTCTAACGAAAAAAGATGAAAAGAATGAAAGAAACAAAGATACTCATAAAATTTATAGATTTTTATCTTTTTCTACTTATGATCTCAGTGGTAATGTGGAAAAATTGGAAAATTCAATAAAATAATCATAAAATAATAAAACTTATCTTTTTTATGGGAATAAAAAGATTTTTCCTTTTTTTTCATTTGGAGAATAAGAATAGATTAAGTGAAAAAAAAACTTTTCCTAACAAATGGAAGAGTAATACATCAAAATAAGTTTGGTTGTCATGTTAAAAGGCTCATTATAGATAATCAGACACCTTAACATTTATTTTTATGCATCTATGATTGAATACATTTCTTGGATTGTTGATTTTTAGAACCTGGTTTTAAGTCTTTCTCAAATCGAGAAACTATGCACAAAATATTTGATAATGTAACTCACTAACACTCATTCATGATACTAGAGTTATAAAATATATTATTTAGTCAAGGTATTATTGCATTATTTACGCTGCTTTTTGAAACTTATTTTTAAGAATATTGCTTCATGCTCTTTTACTTTATTTTCACTCCTTTTATTATTCGTTTTTCGTTCTATGCTTCAAGTTTCTCTTCATTTTATAGTTTTTTTTCTCCTTTTTTGAAGCTTAGAAGATTTAACGAAAAAAGATGAAAAAACTGAAAATAAAAGATACGCATAAAATTTATTGATTTTAATATTTTTCTACTTATGATCTCCTCAGTAATGAGAAAAATTCAATAAATAATCATAAAATAATAAAACTTATTTTTTATACGAATAAAAAGTTTGTTCCTCTTTTCTTGAAGAAAAAAGAATGGATTAAGAGAAAAAAAGTCTTTTTAGCAAATGGAAGAGCAATACATCAAAATAAAGCTTTGTCTTGTATAAAGACCCTTTATAAATAATCAGTCACTTTAACACTTATTTTTATGGATCTATAAATGAATACAATTCTTGCATTATTGATTTTTAGTATCTGGATTTATGTAATTTTCAAATTGAGAAGTTGTGCACAAGATAACTATAACTCACTAACACTTATTAATGATGCAGAAATATTTTATTAAATGTATATAAGATATTATTTTCGTCAACGCATAATTGTATTAGTTGTACAATTTTTAAAAAAAATAATAGTAATGTTTTTATTTTCTAATTAAATAATATCTATACATTTTTGTTTGGTTTGCCAAAATAAATTTAGTTTCAGCAATATGTAGATTCGATAATTTTAAAACAGTAACAATCAAAAAGGAAAGTACAATTGAAGTCACGATTTTTAAAAAAAATCTTCATAAATTTATTACATATACGTATTTAATTACGCAAAACAGCAATTATTATTCAGCAATTATAAGTTCTTGATTATAACAATAATTATAAGTACTTGAAAAGTAAGGAGTATAAATGACATATAAGTGAATTATGAAACAGAACAGTAATTTTAATCACACAAACAGTAAATACTATTTACAGTTAAAAAAATAAAACGAAATAAGCGCTTTGAATGTTAATATTAATAATGGAAAAATCCATTTAAAACTTTTCAAATCCTCGTAAGTACATACCTCTCATATTGAAATAATATTACAACATACTATTAATTTATTAAAGGCTTCTATTTTTAACTTGTCTCTACTTTAAGTTTGAATATGACCTTGCCCAAGTCCTTTTATACTTCATTTTTTAATTTACTTAATGGAGTACCTATTATGATCATTTTTCTATAGCTAACTTTTCATTTTCGACTAATAATTCTATTTAAAATTCAAAATTTATCGCCAATTCGAACTGAGGAAAGCAAAGGCATCGCCATTTCACAGTATTTGATCATGCTACTTTTCTAGGTTCATTTCAATCAACCTCCAAACAAATTCTTTATTATACTACATTTTCATGTTCATAACTACATTTGCTTCCGTTCAAAAAAAAATGAAACAGAAGGTCGATTTGTTATTAATGTGTACTGAAATAAAATGAGATATTATTTCTCACTTATATCGGGTTATTCCGTAATCACAGCTACTTCATCTGCCCGAAACTAATACGAAAATGGCAAAAATAAAGGAAAAAAAATCAGCATTGTAAAAACGGCAAGACAAATAAATTTCCCCCAAAAAGAATTTTTAATAATCTATTAAAATCATTTAGTAAATGATTTTTACCTTTCCATCTTCTAGCCTATCTTCTCAGCGGTTAGGTTAAAAAAAATAAGATATCGATATTTTTTGCTTATATATTGTTTTGTATTTCCACAATAACCTTTAGTAGACCAGTAAGTCATGTAAGCTAAGGCTCCACAATTTCCTTACCATTGCCGTGATTGTGGCCTCAGCAATGCATCATCACTACGCAACTTCTACTGCCAATTCATGATATCAATCGATTTGATGCTGGATAGGCTATAAACCATCACTGAAATTAAAATCCAGTTCTTGACACTAAGGACTAAGAGTCTTTAACCACTGAGCTTTTACGGCTGAAGAATTGAAAAATGAGTTTAGGAATGAGATAGCAGCTTAAATACATAAGCATTACTCACTTTAGCTTCCCAATAAAACTAACTAATGAATTAGTTTATTGCTGGATAGGCTATATAACCATCTCTGAAATTGATATCCAGTTCTCGACAATAAGAACTGAGTGTCTTTAATAACTGAGCCTTTGGGGCTGAAGAATTGAAAAGGAGTTTGGATATGATATAGCGTCGCAGAATGTGATTATAAATACATATAGTTTGATTAGATTGAAGTGTGGTTTTTTAATGCTGATTATAGAATGTGGATAATAATTTAGAACTACTATGATTCATAATTTAATGAAAGTTTAATTTAATCCTGACATATTTTCAGTTCATTTAGTTTTTTCTTCGGCAGTTGACACACTAACGACTATCAAATAAATTACAATATTATTTCATAGCTGTGAATGAAATGTCTTAAATTCAATTAATTTCCGAAAATATGACTGAAAATAAAAATCCGAGAAAAAAAATAATAAAATGAAATTTTTTTTGTGAGTCTATATTTTTTAACTCTGAAGAATTATATCTGCCTTTAGTCTTAACATCGGAATTTAAAACTATAATGTTGGTGTCGAAAAAAGAATTCTATAAAAAAATTTCCCTTCGAAAAATTTGTTTAATTTTCAACTAAAATATCAAATTTCAAAGTATAATAGCATTAATGTATTTTCTATATCAAAATACCTTCTCGCATAAAAATTAGCTCAATTTTCAATCATTATGTAAGATTTCTAAAGCACCCAATTGTCACTGCATTTTCTATATCAGAAAAACCTTTTATCAAAATATCAGTTCAAGATTTGATAATAGCATTAGATTTTGAAACTAATAATATCAGACAAAATTTCTGAAACATTAACGCTTTGACGAAGAATTTTATAAAACATATTTTTCATACTTTTTGCATTATTATGTATTAATATAAGTCAAAATAAGGGAAATTTTTTAATTTAGCATTTTTATAACTTATGGTTATGAAATGCAGCATGAATAACTGGCATCATTTTCTGTGTTAAAAGTGAAATCTTCCAAATGATGATTTTGCAAATTCGTACTTATTTGTAGTTATTTAGATCTAAGACAGCAGCTATTCACCTTTGATATTATTTTAATTTACAAGATCTATTTTTGATAAATTTTTGAATATGAATGAAAAAAAAAGGATATTTCAAACTACCTGATTTGGATTTCACATTTTAATACAAACATAATTCCAATAGCCTAACTGATTTCTTAGTAATTCTTAGACTATTTTTTATAATTAAAAAATACAAAAATATACTTATGCTAATAATTAAAGTGCCAGTAAAAATATATTTATAAATTAAACAAGGTGTCCCATCTGTATCAAAGGGTTAATATAAAGTAAATTATTTTGTTCTTTAAGCTGTACCAAAGTATAGCGTATTCAAATTTAAGGAATCATTTAATAAAGTATTCGAACTAATATGTTTGATCTTTGAATCTTAATACAATTACAATAACTGTGTTCACTTTTACTTTTCTATAATATGCAATATTATTTATCGTGAAATTTGCACACTCATTAAAATGTCGAATTAAAAATTAAAACTGCATGCCTGTCTTTGTGGCTAAGAAAATTACTCTTATAATTAGTGTAAAGTAATACTGTCCAATATAATAATATATAATTTTATAAAATTAAACCACTCAAAGTGTATAGTAAAATTTATATTTAGAATAACTTAATATTTAAAATGCATAATTAAGGGAACAATTTTCTAAGGGTTATTCTTCTTTATTAACCGTAGCTTTAAGTAAATAATTAGATGACATTATTACAATAAAATTATTTCTTAAAAATAATTTATTCTAATTTTGATAAGATAAATAACTTTTGAGGACCCATTTATCTTTTTTAAATAAAGTCTTTCTTTATCAAATATCCATTACAAAATTCTGAAGTCAAGATTTTACAATTTTTCTTTTCAAGAATGAAGTATCGAGTCATTTAAAATAGAAAAAAAAGATGCAACTTAAAAATAATAAATAGTAAATGATGGGCAAAAGATTGATTTTGAATTGCCTAATGATATAATAAGAGATTCTGAATTGGAATTCATCAAGGGGAAAAATCAGCCAATGATAATCGGCCACTTTTCTGAGATGTCAGTTATGGTAATTTAGTCATTGTTAATAAATCAATATGTCAGAGTCAATGCCTGATTTTATATTAATGACTATACTTAACAAAGATTCTAATAGACTTTCATCAATTTTTCAGTCATCATCAATCAAAATAAAATAAATGCAACAGAAAGTTCTAAACTTGTAGGTATTTTTTTCTCATTTTTTTCACTCTGTTTTTAAAAAAAATATTCTATTGTAATACTTATCATTTTAAATAGTTACAAAAAATTCTGACAATAAGAGATTTTTTTATTTAAAAGATTAATATGACGCTGTTAAAGTTTTCTTTTTTAAAAAAATGCAATTTTTGTATAATTTCTAAGTAGTAGTTTCGAGAACCTAAATTGGTTTTGCTACATGGTGTTCTGTAGATACTACAATTAATATTAATTTTTATAATCCTTGTCAAAATTGAAATAAAAATTGCTCATTGGAGGTCACAAATTATTATTCAAGCATGAAAAAACATACTGTTTAGAAGCCAAATGATTAACTATTGGCAAAAGCAGGATTAAAAGTAAACTATCTTTAATTCTGGTGGAATTTTTAAGACGCTTTCTTTATCGCGTTTTTACAAATTAATTTATTGCAATTGTGTTTTTACAACAATTGATTTGATCCCACTTTTATCGTTTTTTGCATTTAAGTAAAAATGATAATAATATAGCACTATATGTAAAGATGAACTCTGAGTGAAATCGAAATTTCAATAGTGATATGTAGTCAAGAATTGTCGATATTTATCGATTCATTACGATACTTTTTAAAGTTATTTAACTTACACTATTTTTAATACTCAAATGAAATTTATCAATAAACTCACATGACATTATCATATTCGTTTATTATCATTATCAGCATTATTCACACTGTTATTGTAACCGATACTCATAGTAAGACATTTTATTCTGAATAGATCGTGTAAATACATTGAAAAATATCATTATTACGATAATTTGACCATTAATTATATATCGATATACCATCTAATTTTATAGTTAAAACTACACTAAATATTACTTTTAATTTACGAAAATGAATTTTCAATTTGAATTTTTTCAGGGCTACTAATGTTGCATTACATATTGCTATCTTCTATATCATAGAAATTACAACTTAGCATATAGCAGTCTTGTATAATCCTTCGTTGCAAAAGGATCATAAATTGTTGGTTTTCTACTGTATGCAAGTATTTCATGCTATTCGGTTAAGCTTTATGAAAGTCATGAAAAATATTATATTTTCCTACACGAGAAAAATGTATCCAATTTAGATAGAATTCGATAGAGGAGGAGTCACTATGTACAGGGAATGAAAATTGAATCAAGGCGAAAAATTTATACTCAAGTCATATGAGCGCTTTTCATGGAATTGATCAAATAATAAAGACAGTAAACGGGTCATTTATTGATTGTAACAATTCTAGAATTATCATATTAGTCTTTAAGAAAAAGCTTCAAACGTCAAAGGTTTACCAGTCACGTGGTTCCTGGTGGCTTCAATCAGTTGCAACACTCGCCTAATTCCCAATGTAGCACATTTAAGACCTTAATTCATTTGAATTCAGAAGAATGAAATTTAAACCTATTGAAGCTGTAGCAGGAAAAAAAAACTTCCGTATGGACTGACACTAAATGATAAAATGCGTTGCTGTGGCTCATGAGATAAAGCATGCACCTCCTGCCAATGAGGTGACACAGGTTTGGCAGCTGGTTGATTGAAATTCTGCTTTTGGTTCCACCGGCTAGAATGGCAGGTAAACTACTCTCAGTGATAGACGGATCTTGGATTAGAATCATCTTGTCGTCAGTCCAATAGAGGGATGTTTTCGTGGTTTTCCTCACTATGTAGCACAAATGCGGATTAGCTCCTTCAAAAAGTCCTCTACAAAAGCTAGCTTATCAAACTGCTTTATCCAGGAGTTTCCTTGTCTTCCGGATGAAGTTCAAAATTACGAAGCTATAGAGTTGAACAGTGAAAGTCACATACTCAGAATTAGGGCAGCCGATTAACACTGGGTGTAAAATATAAAATAAGATGATAGTGTCCACTATAATGAAGGAATTGTGTAAATCCATGTGAATATAAGAAAATAAGACAGTTAAAAATATTTAGGGTAGAAAGTTTGATGCATTTTTCTTATAAATATTTTTTTCATGACATAAGTGTATGTTTTTAATAGACATAATTCGAATGTTTTTGGTTTTTCTATTCTAATTAATCGTTCCTCTTAATGAAGTCTACACTTTCAGATTCAAGCATAATTCGGATATAGTTGATATTGGGGAAGTATCTATGAATATTCAGTTAAGAGAGAGTCAAATATTTAATGGTACATTTACTTCCATGCAACCACACATATGGTTAAATTTTAATGCTTTAAATAAAATTCACTTTCATAAAAAAGTGAAAACTCATTTAAAGATAATGCTGGGAAAGCTATTTCAAACTTTTAATTAAATTTTTAAAAGGTTTTATACTAAAAATATCTAGGTAAAAGCGACGATCAAATTACCAGGTGAAGAAAAAAATATCTTGAACAAAATGAAAACGTTCTCACCACGCGTAACTCTTCATGATAAAAGTAATAAGGCTTTCGAAGAAAATCTGTTCCTTATCATAAGAGAAATTCCTTTTGCCAATATTTGAGAGTGAAAAAAAAAGTAATATCCAAACTTTAAAAAGTTGTGTCATAAATAATGATTTTTTAATCCTTTTTCTACTTAAAGTAACAAGTAAAATATATTGAATTTTCCCACCATTTTGATGAAATTAGTACTTAGTGTTCCAAGCAAACGATTTTTTTGTCCCTTCTCTTTATTCCTGGCATAAGCACAATACACTTATATCTCGCGACATGTGTTCTTTTCGAAATAGATCGATATTACATATCTCAAGATATGGGAAGGGGAAATATTTTCCTTGGTTTTTGTTTCTCTTATCTTGGATAAAGTGAGCAGTGAGCCACCCAAAACTGATTAACGTTAGCCATTAGCGAATTCCGATAGAGGTGCAGCTGAGCGTTAGGGAAAAAGTTGACCGATATTACGCTATTGCGATGAATTCTCACATCGCCATCTGTCGGTAATTTTTTGCGCAAATAGCCCACACCAGCGGTTATTTTCTTTTGTAAGGAGTTAATAAAGATCGATTTTTTTACAGTTGGCTGAGCCAAGAAAGATTATTTACTTTGATAAGAATGAAGTATACATATAGATATGAAAGAAATAGTTTAATAGAGTGCTTAAGCAAATGATTTAAGGGAGTGAAATTGTGATGAAATAATGGATTTTTTTCCCCGCATTAGATGCTCTTAACCTTTTGTTTGTATATATTTATATAATTATGCAGAACTCCTTAGAGGTTTGTGCCATCTTAATGTATTGTTTTATGAAATGAAAAAAAAAATAAGTAATTTATTTCAGCTAAATGCACTACTGCTTTAACGCATATATTTACAAAAGATACACAACAAACCAAGCTCGATCTGAGATTTAGGTTAAAGAAACATAACTCATGAAATTTTCAACAAATGACGAGGAAATTATTGATTGCTGCATATTGTAGGGACATAAAACGTGGATTTAGCATCAATAACACCCAAACTTTTTACTTATTTTTGACACATTCGTTCATCTTTATAACATTGAACTTTGTTTCATTTATATTGACGGCGAATCTCTAGTAAATGATCTCATATCTATCTTTGTATTTCGCAAAGAAATGTTTTCAATCCTGATTTGCCCCCTGCAACCATCGCCATTCCACCCGCTACCACAGATTTTTCAGACCTTTAAATTTTCTATTGCACTTTTCTTTCGTTGGCAACCATACCTTTTCTTGCTCATAACCTTATTGTTGTTTTTATTTCTTGTTCTGACGACAAGGGCCACACTAAGGCATTCAATAAGTGCAGAACTTTCTTCTATAATAATCACAAAGCAAAATAATTTTTTTTTAAATTTCTAAACATATAATAATCAGTTGAACTATTATGTTTATTCTTGTCATCCAAGAACATATTATAACTTAATTTCTTAAAGACATTTAAACAAACTTATTTACTTTTTGCACAAACATATTTCATTTCTTAGATTTAAGTGTCAAGTGTATTTAGATTAAGTGTCAAGGATTTTAAAACTAGACATTAGAAGTGTTGATCGCAGAGTACCAACACTCTTAATATATATATACAATACAATAAATTTGATGAAAAAAATCGCAAATTCTGCCTTCAGGAGGCATTCCTGTACGAGAGACATTTTAAAATAAAGAATAATTATCCTATGATAAAAATTACTCTTAATCAAGAAGAAATATATTATTAAAGATAAAATGAAAAGTTATCAATAAATATAATATGTTTAAAATTTTCGTTAAAAATTTAAATAAAATGAATTAAAAAAAAAACGTTATAAGTAGCTTGACTAATCTTACACTTAACAAAAATATCTCAGAAGAAAAAAATATAAAAAATTTGCTTTAAGCTTTATAGTATAAAATGCAAAGAAGTTAAGAAAAAATATATTATTAAAGATAAAAGGAAAAGTTATCAATAAATAAAAATATTTTTGAAACGTTCACACAATCATCATGTCCGCAAAAAAATGTATTCTAATATATTTTTTAAAATTTTTTAAAAAACTTTAAACAAAATTTTATTTATTGAAATTTTTTTTCTTCTTTTTAATAATATATTTTTTTCTTGCTTTCTTTGTATTTTTAACTTAAGCTTTTTCTATGTACTTTGAGCTTATTCGCAGTAAATAAAACTTATTATTTTAATTTTTCTTTTTTTTCTCGTCAATCTCTCTTTCTTTTTCTTCTTTGCCTCTTTATAGTGTTAAATAAATAATGTGATATTTATACATTTAAAATAATTTTTCTTATAGTAGCAAAAATGATTTAAAATCTTGTTTTTTGAGTAATCTGCTCTAGGATGTTCGCATATGCTTAAACGAAAAACTAAATTTCCAATAGATTTTTAAATAGCGAGCAAAAAAAAAAACATATATTATTTCGAATAAAAATTCAAAAAAAAAAGTTTTACATGCTCGTTTATCTAGTTTCTTTTATTACTTGAAGAAAAAAAAATATCTGCAGAATATATATCGGAATAATCTAATAGAATGAAACGGTGATGAATGAGATATTGTTACAATGTATCGGAATAGTAAACACAAAATTGTTTTTGCTCATAAACAGATGTCATCTTTCACACTTAACTTCAGTTCCAGATGTTTAACGCTTAGCTTTACTGCTTCCTATTCCGGCATTACTGAAATAGATGATGTTATTAATGTACTTAACTTAATCTTTTTTCTGAAATAACAAGTGTATTTATGAAATAAATAGTTCATCCTTAGCTTTGGTTATCTCTTCTCCTTCGAATACTTTGACAGTCGATAACATATTTTTCCGTTATGATTCCAGTTGTCTGTTCGTTAGGGACAATAAGATTTAGTTGAGCCGTGATGGCTCATAAGACCGGTGGACCGGGTTCGAATCACGGCGATGGCTGGTAGATACGAATTTCGCATTCTTATTCGAATTTCACAGTGCTGACGTGAAATATCCTCAGTGCCCCTTACAGGTAGGATAACCGTGGAAGGTTCTCGTGGTCTTCCTCTCCATGTTACGCTAATGCGGGTTAGTTCCATCAAAAAGTCCTTCACGAAGGCAAATTTCTCCCATTGATTGATAAATGAGTTTCTTTGTCTTCTGGATTGGGTTCAAAATTACAAGTCTACGTAGTTGAACATTAGTAGATGTAAACCCAAAAATTGGGTTGGCGGTTCAACGACAGTTATAAAATAAAACAAAATAAGATTTATTTGTCACCATTTCTGAACAGTTTTTTTTTCAGTTAATCTATAATAATTTAATAGGCTCATCATATTTACTTGAAAATTCAAAAGTTAAAGTGGAAGAAGTTATAATATAATCTAAGTTCATTACGTTAATTTTCACTAAATAATATTAGTTGGGCTGTTCTGACTAAGTTTCACAGTGTCACATTACAAGTATTCACGACTTGTGTGGATAAAGGATATTTTAAAGTTGATGGTAAATAGCTTAAATAAATTAATTTTAAATAGAGAGAGCAGCACAGAAGTTCCTGCTTCGAATATTGAGTATATTTTGATTAAATTGTGAAAAAATTTCAAAATTTTTTTACTTTTTTTGGTCATTTTGATTGTACATACATTGTCAAAATATGAATTGCAAGGAATCTGCAGTTATTTGACAAAAGAGCTGTTGATAAAAAATCCTTGAACAAGACCAAATACAAAGAAAAAAATGTTTACTTAAGTAGCAAACTTCAACGGTATTAAACACTGTGTATAATAGAAAGGAAAGAAAAAATATGAAATTTCATTTGTGCACCTCCTGGAAGTAGGGCTCGAATTTATCTCATTAGAACCAATTAGGATGATGAGCTAAGGAATGTAGATAGAAAGCGTTTCAAATGCTTTAATGATCCTAAAATAATAACATATAAAGCAGATCTTAAAACGAAAGATCTTGAGGTATCTTGAAAACATCCTGAGGAAGGAGAACGAAGTTTGAGGAATAAATTTTAAAGTTTGCAGTGAATTTTGAATACCAAATATATATATAAGCTTATAGAAATACAAAAAATGAAATTGCTTGATTCTATTCATAAATATGACAATAATAATACAGTCAAAAAATGCCTCTCCAAAATCCTGAAGGGAAGAAAGGCAGATCTTGTGATAGCTGGTAGATGGTGCGGAAAAGAGATTGAGCAGTCTAGGGAAAATTTACTGTGTCGGATAGATCGAGATAGAATAAGCTGTTTGAGACAACCGATACCGGCGACTGGATGTAGTGCTGGTAAAAGAGAATTTCAAGAAACTGTATCGTGGAAAGAGGCCATTAAAGTTTAGTCATACATTAAACTGATTTCACTGCTACAAGAACTGCATTAAACTGCTACAAGAATTAAAATTGCAATTTCAAGCATTTTTCAATAAATTATTATTTTATCCCTAAATGCAACAATGAGACTTTTTGGTTCCATTAATATTATTAAATACGTAAAGCATTGAAACTGAATAAAATCTCATCGGAACTTGTCTGTCGATATCGATTCGAAGTATTAAATTGTTGATGTTTCATTTGAGAATGCCATTTTATCATAAATCTTTGTACCTTAAATCTCATCTTTCTTTCTCAATCAATTTTGCAATTAAATCTTTCATATTTTTTAATTGATTCATTAATGTTTTCGAAGTATTAAATGTTTAACATTAATTAATATTTTAAAAAGGGAAAATTTTCTCTTGGGACATTTGAGTCCCAATGAGCTTTATATTCATACGGTCAATATTTCAAAAATAGTATTGAGAATAGTATTGACTTATATTGAGGGGTTTTCTTACATTTATTAGAATATTTACGCATGATTTGCAAAGTTCATTTAATATTTAAGTTGCATATAAATATCTAAGTTGCATATAAATATTTAAGTTGCATATAAATATTTACGTTGCATTAAGTATTTAATATCTACTAATGGTAGTATCTTTTATATAAATCTATTATTTTCTTTCATTTTGTACATGTATAGCAGAAGATGCGGCATAACATCTGATACTTAAAGAAATTCACAAAATGTGGGCTCAAATTCTATCAGGTCCTGACAAACCTGATCATACAATAAACAACTGCAAAGACAAAAACATTGATAATCCGAATATTTATTCAAAATTTCAATTAATATCATTATAAATGTGGTAAATACTTTTGTATTTCTAATTGATATTAAGAAATAAAAAATATGTGCAAGTATTTTGTTATTCTGCATGTTTCTTTGGTATGATTCTTGATCTCATCAAGTATCATCAGCTATGTATGAGTTTCCGACAGGGCTTTAATATCTTAAATTTAGAATTCTATGAAAAATTATAAATGAATATTGAACATTAAAAAAATATTTGTCAAAGTGCAAAAAGTCTTTATTTAATGAGACCAGAAAGTTTCATGCATTTTTGATAATATTTTTTAATAATTTGTTAAATAAAAGGATGATATCTTTTAAAAGTATAATTTTTTAAACATATTGTTAAATTATCACAAGTTTTAGCAATTAAAAAAAAACAATAAATTTTTTTTAAAAAAATAGTTTTGTTTTATGACAAAGTTTCATAGCTTAGATTTTTATCGTTATCTGCAAAATATTACTTTTCCTGAAATTGCTTGAACAACGACCATGGGGAAAAAGTCATCAATACCTCAAAACATAGTCGTAAGAAAATACATTGCTAGACTATTTGTCACATTTAAGGGCATATTCCGTCAAGACTAGGAACGGTTTTCTATGAAAGATGTGCCAAAAATTCGCCTCTAAAGCATGATAAATATCCTCCACCATTTCAGAAAAAATAAAATAAGATAACCCCCTGCAAGATTCAGAACGTGTGTCTGCGTATAGATATATACACTTGCACATATACACAATAGAAAATGAGCAAAGACTAGAAAATGCACTAGAAAAGCGAAAGAGCTTACAAAGATAAGAATGGGGAAACTAAAACAAAGAGGAAACTATGGGGGGAAATATATCAACTTTACAGTCGCTGTAAACAAAAGCAGCTTTCTTTTACAGCTGAGCACCCGGACTTGTTTTCGCCAGGACTACAATATGGGCTTTAAGCTTGATGGCGGTAACTTTTCTATAAATATATATGCTTACGGTTCCGGGTTGTAGAGCTCCATCTAAATCTTCCTTAGACTGGGATGAGTTGTTTGAGATTTTGTTGAATAATACTAGTGAAAATGGCGCAAAAAAGAGCTGCTTTTACACTCTGTTCCCAAAGGCCATTCTCGGAAGATATTGTTTTTGTTTTCAAGTGATGTTCTATTGTTGTTTAAAAAAGCTGTTTTAGCAAACATTTATCAAGCTATACAGCAATCGAAAAAAGAATCCGGTCTGTAAATATGAAACTTGATTCATTGAGTGGTTTTAAGAGGGGGAAAAATCTAGGAAATTGGAGACGTCAGACAAATGCTTTTACGGTATTTTACCCGGGAAATAAAGAGATTTTGAAATCATTCTTCAAAACTATTTCATTGACGGAGACATTTCCTGATTAACGATATATGTAATTAATCTACGCAGTATTGAGAAGACAAGGTGTATTGTAATTCTGTCCTGAATGAATAATTTTATAGTTTTTGTCACAAATACACATTATTTGCGAAATTATATTTACACGAGGAAAAAAAAAAAAACTGATATTAATATGAAAGTATTGCCTTTTTAAAAAAAAATTTAATCCTTTTTTCGCAATTTTAAAAATTTTATTGTTTGCAATTTCAAATTCAAAGATTGGAAAAGATGAGTGAGTATTTGCCATACTTCATGTTGAAGCTCACGTTACGTAGCATTTTATCAACATTAAGTCAATATAAATTACTTATAAGTTTTTTGAATTAGCCTGTAAATTGTAATTCTAAGCCAGAAGACAACACAAGTTTCGATATCAGCTTCATATACACTGCTAATAAGAATATAGTTTTGAAAAGTCTGTTATAAAATGACAAATTCCTTAACATTCCTTGACAGAAATGCTTCTTTGACATATATTATTCATTTATTTTATGAGGTTACTCAATGCAAATTTATAATAAAATGCTTAAAAATGTACGCATTTTATAAATTATTTTCGTTGGGGAAAGTTACTAATCTTTTAATATGTGGGCGAACCTAAGCCAGTTACAAACCTAAACCAGAACATTACATATTAACTTTAAAATGTATACCTACTAAGGTATAGCAGGAGATAATGTATACCCTCTAAAGGTATACATTATTCCGTAGCTCGAGGAAATGGTATAATCATTAAATAGCGCAAATCAAATTGGATTGTCTTAACTCGTAGCAACCAGCATCAAGGGGACGGATATAGACGGTTAGACAAGGCACTTCAGAGAATGATTACAACTCCGGACAATTCGTGTTAGCTTTAATTGCACGTCATTGATTGTAGATGGCCGTCACTCAAATAACTTGATATCTTGCAACTAATTTAGTCCAACAAGCATTGAATGAAATCCTCCTGGAATACACTGGAAACAGCTCAACGGGAAGCATTCGCAAACTGATCTCAACTTTATTTAATGTAGAATGCACTTGCAAATGATTGAAGGTTTATTACAATTATACTGTTAATAATTACAGTAATTAAAAAAGTGTGTTCTTTCAGAAAATATCAAGTAGAAAGTTCTGAGGAAATCGAAAAAAAAGGAAAATAACAAACAATTGCATTTTTTAACGTTTATTTAATATTTCGATAAGCGAATATTAGTGCTTTAAGAAGATGCTAGTGTTTCATCACTCTGTAGATGTTGGTGCCACATTTTTGGAGAAAAAAAATAATGGAAAATTGCATATTTTAGACATGTTTTAGATTACATTCTGCATTTGGAATACATATATTTGACTTAATGCAGAACAAATTAATGTCAATATTTATCGAAATAATGAAAAAGAAATATCATGCAATATTTTGGAATAAATTTAAAAAGTTACTTCTAAGAGTTCTAAATTTTAATCTTGGTTAAGATTGTTTAAGTTTTCCACAAAATCTCAAATATACATAGCAATTATAATATGATGACGACATGCTCTTTAAATGTAATTGAAATGAGCTTCAAAGGTATTCATTAGGAGGACAATAAAATTAGTCGGAAAACGGCTAAAAGCAGGAGAATCACCTACTTTGGGTATTCTGTAATGACCTCCCTTAGTGTATATTTTAAAACTTCTTGCCAAAAATGTGTGCACCATTTATTGGTCGCAAATTTCTATTTAAGATTAGAAAAAACAAAACTGCTGTCTTAATCTACTGAAGAAGGTTGAATTTAACACAACAAAACATGTTTCATTATTAAAGAAAGAGAAAAGGTAATTTCCTGACATTTTTAAATTTCCCACTGGCAATCAAACTGGTTTTCATGGTTTTTTATCAACCCATCCCCATTCCATCCGACGATATTTTTTTTTGTTTTTCCATGCTTAAATACTCATTTAATAAATCTGTTTAAAGGCCAATTGAAAAATAGAGATAAATTTAGAAAAGATTTTTCGAAAAAATTACATATTCAAATTAATTCTAATACTTTAAGCTGTAATTAGAATAATTCTTTCACATAAAACTTAAAAAAGCATTTTTTTAAACAAAAAATAATTGAAAAAAATAAAACATTAGATTGAATCTGCATTAGATCCGTCTCTGTTACCAATGTTCAAAAATGTATAAATAAATAAATAAGTGACCTGATTTTCGTTGAAGGAATCAAACGAATATTAAAACAATAAAGTTGAAACAATTGTGCTAGTAACAAAGAGGAAAGTAAATAAAACATCCTAGCCTTATTAAAGCTTTATTTTCTTAGAATACAGAAAATATAATCTCAATTATTCAAATGGCTACCTTTTCTAAAAATAGTAAATCCAGATAGCAATAGGACTCATTTTTGCAAGCACATCAGAAATAATTTAATACACTACTTATGGTAACAGAGTCAAAACTATCCTGGGACAACATATAAATGTTTGATTTATACTTAAAAGAAATTTTAAAGCTCTTTATTACTTTATTACTGTATTACTTACGAATTTCTGTATTACGTAGCTGTAAGCATCTTGAAATTTAATTTTGTTTTAAGAAATTATCATTTATTTTGGTGATTTTTGTTTTTGCTTTAATCCGGAATCTATATCTTAGAATATTTATCTCACAAAAACGCACAGCTACTTTTGTTTTTCGTCGTGCCTTTTAAAATATAACTGCTAACAATATTTCACTGGAGTAGGTGAGATTTTGAAATTTAAAAGGAAAATTATTTCAGAAGCTTTCAGACTTTCTCATAGCTTTCAAGAAATAATTAAACGCACATAACTTATAATCGCATTTTTCATAAGGACTTTTAGTTCACTTAATTGCAAAAGTAAATAATAGCGTTGTAATACGAGTCATCAAAAGTTTTAATTTAAAGCAAAAACTATTTTGCATCACTTTGACAGCATCGAACACAAGGGCAGTGCATTGACAATATTAAATTTCTGAAATTGTTCCTTGTCCCATATGATGCCAGACAATTTTAACATTGGCGGTGGCCAAAAGATTCATTCAGTGCTTCACATATGGTAGATACTCAGAGAAAACCCAATTCCAAAGACAGCGACGATGAGGACAGATAGATTGGATTCAACGGGTGACCGGTTGCCATGGTTACATGGACGCGGAAAAGCATTAATCTTCGTCAGCAGCGACGTTTTCTCTTGACAACTCAGAATTGCCATCTTTCCAGTTTGCGCGGTCACCTGGGTGACCTCTCCACGAATAGAAACGGGAAAATGGGTGAAGAAAATCGGGAATATTGGACTTGGGAGTCTTGCAAAAAACCGAAATTTCGTAACAATTGGATGGGAGTGTCCAAAGTTAAAAAAATAAAAACCAGGATATATTCTACCTAGATTTGATGCAGGCCAAATAGAATGTAAATTGCTTATAAACATAAAAGTGCTGCAACTAGGATTCATTTCCTATGGTTTAGAGAACATATTCAATTTTTTTTTCATTTATTGCAACCATTGCCTTTAGAGAAAAGTAAAATGCTTTTATGACTAGAAGGAGAATACTTGAAATATGAATTAAAAAATTTAGTTTCTCAATTCTTATTTTCCAAATTAATTATTGTAATTAATGCTTATACTACCAGATGCATATTTTTTATAGAAGTTATTAGATAATTTACTTACGGCAGATTATTGAATTTTTACATTTAGGCATTCTCTCAGAGCAATATTATTTACTATTTCACTTTATTTTGGCAAATTTTTAATCAATTAATATTATGTTTCGATTATCTATGCAAAGGGCTAATATTTTGTTCTCGTTTTTTGTAAAATATATGTTTGCAAATTAATTCTGTTACGAATAAATTCTGAAATAAATTAAATTGGACTCAAAATTCTTAAATGGGTCATTCATTGAAGTTTTTGCTCAGTTTCAGAATTACAAAAATACGATTAAGAGCCCTAGAATTGAAAAAAATATATATATAACCGCTAATTTCAAATGTGAAAAAAGTGAAATAAATAATTAAAATGAAGTAGAGTTATTTCGTAACATCTTAAGCATCGAAAACTGTCAACAGGATAATTATTGTACTAGTTTTTCTTTACCCAAATTCTGTTTATATCAGCTGTCAAGCAGTTGATGATCTACGATTGTTGCCAAATCCAACACATTCTGCTGATCAATAATAAATCTATCAATGATTCCTTTGTATATTTACTTGTTAATGTTGAAATAATCCAAACACAGATTTCTGATTCTGGTAAACCTATTTTAAGTTAGTATCCTATATATTTGAAGCCTGGAATACAGTTTGCAGTAGAAAACCGAAGTCAAGCATCACTGTCTGCTGTCAGTGGGCGGGTAGGTGAGCAATGTGATCAACCTGCGAAGGGATCGATTGAACATGGGGTCGGTCAGTTGTAGTTAAACTGTTCTACAGTGAAGCTCACAATTTCACGTGCAGGTTGTCGGACTGCCAAAGCGGAGGAGTCATCCCCTCCGTAGAGGATAAAACTTGCGATGAGATTACTTCGAAATGATCCCAAAGATGCTTCCCAGATCGTCACCAATAGCCCGTTGTGTAGCTCAAGTGCGACATAAATAAAAAGCTAACAATACTTGAATCCTAAAAGGAATAAAATCGAAAAAGATTCGAAGTACTTTTATCTGAGTAAATTTAAAGGAAATTATTCTTTAAGCAACCATGAAATAATTTTGACATTTTTGAATAGCTGTATTACATTTAACATCTTAACAGCTTTTCTACGGCATTATTAATATTTTTAGTACCTTATTGCTGTTATAATTGTTAATAGCAACCTAAAATTAAATATTTCTTAAATTTTTTTTTAAAAGTCTTGAATAAATTGGGGAGTTATTAATGAAGAATCATATGTATTTTTTTCCACTAATTTATATTTAAAATATATAATTTGTTTTGAAAGTTAGAGTAAATGGTTACTGTTAAATTATTTTATAAAATTCCTTAAATAACAATTCCCTAAAAGCCGACCAGGTGGCCAAGCGGTTAGCGTGTCTGACTGCGGAGCCATTGGCCGCGGGTTCGAATCCTGCTCAGGGCATGGATGTTTCTTTCTCTCTCTATGTCCTTTCCTCTTTATGTGATTGTGACCCGCCCTATAAACTGGTTTGTGGTTGTGTGACGAGGGCGACGCTGCTCTACCACCATGGCTTCGCCACAGGGGCCCACTGGGTAACCAGAAAAGAGTAGCAGTTCTGGCATTCCTGTGGCCAATGGGAGAATCCCCAAGTTCCCGGCCATTAAAAAAATTTCCCTAAAAAGCCTTATTAATTAGTGTATCGTTTGAGAAAGGTAAGACTTTTACTAATGCTACAGAATCGGTTTTTTTTTATATGCAGAGCAAAAAAAAAAAAAAAAAAAAAAAAAAAAAAAAAAAAAAAAAAAAAANAAAAACAAAAAAAAAAAAAAAGAAAAGAAAGAAAGATTTTATGAGAACGTTATGCTCTTCGGCAATGTGATCGATTAGCAATTAACTTAGACTAGTTGTTCATTTTGTCCAAAATTTTTCTGGTTGTCCATTGTATATGAAAATTAGAATATTTCCGCCTTTAATATGTCAAAAGCTAGATGCTTCTCAAAGTGAAAAATATTTAAAATATTTTCTTGATACTCTTCTAACCTTAAGTTTTGCGATTATGTAATTTTGAGAATATTATAAAATACAGCAAGCCTAACTGCTTGTATTATTTTCAGTTATTTTCGTTTTTCAAAACCATCAAACATTTATAAGTATTACATCAGACATTTTCTCTTGGGGAATTAAAGCAATTTTAAACATTACTTACTCCAAAAAATGATTATTCCATAAAAAATACCAGCCAGACATAACGTATTAAAGTTAAAAGCAAGAAAACAATTTTTTCCCCTCAACGAATGTTGGAACAACTCAACTTGTCTCCCTTCACCCCTCGGTGGGCAAGCACTCCCGGGAAATGTCTAGAAACAAAGAAGAAATAATTGGGAAAGTGTAATTATCCAGAGTAATTTATTGCCACATTTGTTATAACACATAACAAGATTATGCTTTTGCTGTCAACAAGCACAATGGTTCAGTTCAACAAGTTTTAAAGTAATTAAGTATTCTGGCGTTGTGGACAGGGAAATTCCACTGGCGAGAAAAGAGGCAAATGAAAATGAGGAAAGAATTTTATGCACGTAAAGTTAGCTATCTTTTTAGGGAGGCAAATTGTTCCAGTGCCTTAGCGGGTGTTAAAAGCTTGCAAAAGAGAATGTCTAGTTTTCTTTGATGGCCTGCATTATCATCGTTTTGCCGAAAATTGTTCTCCCAGGAATTGTTTTGTCAGTGCGTGGAAAGTTTCGCTTAAATATACAGAAAAGAATATTAGCATAAAAATATATTAAATAACACATTTTTATGGATTTATTTTTCAGGTAAAAACTGAAAGAAGTCTTTGTTGTATATTATGATTTAATATTTTATGATCCGCTTAAATAAGCAGAACAAATATTTGCATTGAAATATGTTAATTAACTCGTTTTCATAAATTTATTTTTTATGTGAAAACGAGAAGAAATCTTTTTTGCATAGCACGCACAAAATTAAAACTGACCACCAAGAATAACGTTTGATCGAATGACGTCACGTTCTAGGGTTCAATCTTAATGGTTAAAGGTAATAACAGCAAATATATTACTTAATTAGCTCAGACAATATTTTAAGTTACGCATTTTAAAAATACGACGTTTTTAAAACTTGATTTCTCAGGACTGCTTAACTTATTCTGCTCAAAGTATTTTGCCATTTAAAACTGCAATCCTTAAAATAATGTACAAAATTGTATACCTTTCAATTCAAAAGTTCTTCGACCATTATTCAATAAAGTGATAAAAAATAATAAATATTAACTAAAAGTTATATTTCGTATTCTAAGATAAATGATTTTTATTATTGTGTGCAAATTTTTTTCTATTTGCTTAAAAAAATTCTAGAAATATGGGGAAATACACGAAAAGAGAAATTAACATTGAAGGGACCGAATTTTGCACAGCTCTTCTGACCAAGTTATTGATATTATATTTCCCAAATTATCTACCCATATATTTCAGAAATCTGATTCCGTCGAAAAAATGTTTATTCAGGGAAAGTATGTTTATGTGACTGATTTCGTAACTTGAAATATCGTCTGCCTTAATTAATTAGCATTTTTGAGGTCAGCCTCTCTAACCATTGAGATTGAGTCCTAGAAAGTGAAGATCCGATCATTAGATCAAAAGTAATTCAGTGTGCTCCGTTTATTTTTTTTGCACATTGAACATATTATGATTTTTAACATGAAATTGTTTTCATCAAAAGTGCTTAAGATAATTTAATCCTGCTATATAGTTTAGAAACAGCAAAAAAGTTTAATCTTAAAATAAATTTAAAAAAAATTATGGTATACTTTTTGGAATTTTAAATACATAACAAACATAAAATATTTTTGAAAAGTCAAATAATAATATTAATCATTACACTGTAAAAATTAGATACTCAAATATCGCGAAACTTTCTCTGTTTTTGACAAAACCTTTTTCTGGTATATGCTCAGAGCAAAAATTTCGTCAAAGTAGTGTAATAACCATCGGCACTTCCACAGGGAAATGAATTTTGCCAGAATTAAGGAGAATAAATATTTCGTAATTCTACTTTTTCAAAAAAAAAAGAAAAAAAAAAAAAAAAAANAAAAAAAAAAAAAAAAAAAAAAAAAAAAAAAAAAAAAAAAAAAAAAAAAAAAAAAACGAAAGAAACTTGTAGTATTTAATGTATTTCACATTTATAATAATCACTTAACCATGGGCACCACATAGATCTTGAGTGGATCACTCGATTAACACAAGAAGGTCAGATGGAACAGAGAGATAAATCACACATATGCCCGAAGCGGGATTTGAATCCGGGATCTCTCTGGTGTGTGGACATTTCCTCAACCACCATACATACTAGTAGGCTTATTTCGTCACTTTATTTCCGATAGTGTAGTCTTCGTCCTAGTTTCATTATTTTAGGTAACTATTCCCCACAAAGGTGACGAGGAAACATTCCAGTCATATATTTGAGAGTTTGACTTTTGTCACAAATCACGTGATTACGTAACGAAATGATTTTCAGAATTATCGAAAATAATCGCTAAAAGTGAAAATTTATTTCTGAAAGTGCATAAATGAATCAGTTACTCAAGGAAAAATTATGATACGCGTTTCTGCGATTGAGGTCGACTGACATAGAAATGTGGGAGATGGAATGTTAAATATGCTTCGAATTATTTTCAATTTTCACAAATAGACGAATGTTTCATGCTTACTTTACAGAGAAGTATCTTTCAAAATAAAAAAGCACTAGAGCAACTCTCGGATGGTAATTAAATTGGTCCAGTTGATGATTTTTTTAGAATTTTCTAAAATTTCTTTTTTAAATAGGTATTATAAGTCAGTTTGTTTTTAAGCTTTTTTTAATGCAAAAGGACTGTGAACAGCCAACCTAATTCTGACTCTTATAATTAGCTCTTTAATTAGTTTTTCTTCTAATTAGCTCTTCAGTCTTCTAATTTTAAGAAACAGAAAACATCTGGATCAAAAATCAAGATAAACTAACCATCGTGGAGGACTTTTTGATAGAACTAGCCTACATTTGCTTTACATGGAGACAAAAACTATGAAAACCACCTGTGGTTAACCCGATGGAAAGACTATTCTAACGCATAATCGATCTGTTTACCACTGAGGATGCTTTAAGTCAGTAATGTAGTCAGTGCGAGCCAGGAGCAGAATTCGTATCAACCAGGCAAAGCTGAAATTCGAACCTGGTTCACCTCATTGGGCCCCTGAGCCAGTGCGGCTCTTTTTAACTTTTTTAAAATAATCTTTGTCCTAAAGTCTTACGTTAATGTAATTATAAATCCATCAATTTATCAATTACAGTAATCCAAATCAATTTATGTATGTCTAAAAAAAAGTTAATTTTAAAAATCGTGAACAAGTCAGTTGTATTGTATGAAATTGCTTAGTTAAAGTTATAATCTGCGTGTTTTGACTTCTTTGAATTTTCGAAAAAAAAAAGTCCGTAGTATTTTTAAAAATGTATGTGCTATTCTTTTCCTTTACAATTTAATAATATAACGCATATAACGCTATTTTACACTGATTCAAGAGTATTATATAGTCTAATGATGTCGCATCATCAAATGTTTACCCTGAAAAAGTATTGGGAAAAAGAAAATAAAAATTTAATATACATGGATAAATAAATTACAGTATTGTATGGTAATGACATTTCGGGTAAAAAAAAACATAACTGTGGTAATAAAACTAACATTTACGGTACTGAAACCATTCACTTGTTAATTTTACCGGAAATTTTAGATTTCAAAATTATAGTTCCTATTCCAATATATTCGAAATTATTGTTAGTATAAGTTTCTATCTACACATTAAGTGAAAAATACAAGACTGAGATTAAATTTAATTCATTAAATGTTTTTAATGCCATGTTCTCAGTCATCATGATAAAATTGCCAACTTTTAACGCGTATTATAAAGACATATCCTATTGTTGATTTTACTAAAATTATTACCAAAGCGCATCGGTAAAAACCGCCAAGCCTTTTGGTGTTCCATAGAGCCAGAAACACAGTACATTTTACCATATTCTAGTAGTTTCGATCACACTCTTTTTCTAAGTGTAAAAACTACGCAAATTGTTTTAAAAAAAATATTAAAATGATTGGCGTTTTAGGAATGTTATCTTTCGGATTATGGATACAATATTTTATTTTAGTCATGCAATCGATATATAGATATTTCTTTTTAGATTCTGAACTCAAAAAAAATATGTATTTATGCATCCCGATAGGTTTTCTATCTATAAAAATAAAATATTTTATAAAAATACAAAGCTCGTGTCTGACAAATGCATCGTTCTTCTTTATTGCGTTTATATGAAATGTTTTTTTCTCCCGGAAAAAACCCCTTCGAGAGGAAATGATAACTCGTTAGGTTTTTCCAAAACCCCACCTGGGACCGAAGCAAGTACCATCACCATTAAGAATGCTTTTTCCACCATAACAAAATCATTCCGAAACATAAAATTATAGTACTTTTTGTGACTGGTATTCTAATAACATATAATCTATTATTGCTTGTTTCTTTTTCCTGTGGAAATATATATGTATATATGTATTTCTTTTGGGATTGTTAGGAAAACTTTTCACTAAAACTCTATGGTGGGAATTTTTAATGGTTCAGGTTTAATGGTTACTTTTTTGTCAGAAAAATTGGAGTACTTAATAACCTGTTTATAGATGTAATGCAAACTATCCGAAAATATTTTTTAAATTCATTCCAATCACTAAAATATATCAAGAACTGTAGTTTGAAGTAAATTTCTAAAAAAAAGTAAAACTGCTATATTCATACATTTCTATAAAATTTCCTTGTGAAATTTATTTTGTTCACAGAATATATATTTGTAATAAATGTATAAAACACATTAACGTAATATTCTATGATGCATCCAATTTCTATGATGTTTAATTTTAAATGCACATATGTGAGAGAAAGTGTTGTTTCTTTAACTAAAAAAATTTTTAAACGACAAACTTTAGTTTTTGTTAATCAATTGCAGTGAAGAAAGCAGCTGAACACGTCACACCAGCTCATTCTGCATTGCAGACAAATTACTATTTTTATTATAACCGTCGTTGAACAGCGTCGTAACCACAATTTGAGTTTGCAACTATCAATAACGACAATGTTCAACTCCGTAGCCTTGTCATTTTTAACCAAATCCAGAAGACAATCCGTAACAGTACCCAAAGAGATATTTATTTGCTATGGGAATTTGGAGGACTTTGTGACCCAGACAAATTTATCGTGCACCAATTGTTGCACCTTATTGTAAGCCTAGATCACTAAATTCGCCTCTTGGTATTGTATGATAATCATCTCAGGAAAACACCACAACCCCTTTTCAATCTCTTAAATAAGGTGCATTTGAAAGGGCTTGAAAAATGACTTCTCCAGCGGTTGAAGTAGATGCACCGTGTGTCCTGGTAGCTGTAACGTAGTTAATACAGCAACCAGAGCATCTAGATCTTCAAAGCATCTAGATGTTTTGAATGAATCAAATAACTATCCCAAATGAAGTAGAGCTTGTATTTTACGAGAACAAGTTGGCAAACTTGTATTTTACTAAATGAGTAATCAGAAATGCTATTTGATTTCATGAATTTCAATCGTGTATAAATGGTGTGACTTTTCTCATTGCTAGCCAAATTGTTGGAATGAATTAAACTGACATTAAATGATATTAAACTTATACGACATATGTGGACTTTGGAATAGGCTCCTAAATCATTCCAGAACGATTTAGGATCCCCCAAGAGGCTAAATTTAGGTAACTACGCCAATTTTAAGACAAAACGTTGCTCCAATCGTTAAACAATAGTTAGCTATCTATTAGCTATCTAAAAATCAAGTAGAGCATAACAGAATAAGTTGTTTAACAATTATCTGATTCATTTAATAATGTGCACACAACCACACAACATTTGGTCTGTTATATCTTCACACAGGATGTTCAAAAATTACTTTGAAAGCTTGTAAAACCAATAAACATAAATAAAAACTTAACACGTGTACACAACGACTTGATAATTCTTCCTGGATTACTATATGAAATAAAGCATCTTTTTTTTTCAGCTGGGGCATTCTGTCCTCAATCATCTCAACTTTCCTCTATCATCCACAAAAAAGCGCTTGTTTTCAAAATATTCTTGAAATTGTTAATATTTTATCCCAGTAATTCGTTTTTAAATACTTGAAAGAAAATAAAAAAAAATATTTTTACTTCTAAATTGATGCAGGAAATGTAAATGAAAAGCGTGAAAAATACAAATTTTACTATCTTTCAAAAAGAACAATTGGAATAAGCTACTATAGATTTGCTCTTAATAGATTAGAAAATCGAAAATAAGGCGTAAATTTTATGAAGAAAAATATTTGCCAGCATACTAAAAAATAAATAAATAAAACTATAAGTCTATTTTAATCAGTAGCGCTTTTAATTATTTTGCTTCATTATATTCAGCATGATAATTGTGCATCTATTTCAGAACTTCTACTAGTACATAGTTATTTTAAATATAACCATATCGAAATTGAAAAGCTTCAATTTTAATGTATTTAGAAAACGTGTTAAACAACATTCATTTTGTTGCAATGCATTACACGGAAAAATAAAACTGCCAAACATTTTCTTTCCACAGAGTTCCAAACGTCAACAAGTCACGCCACCCAACCAGAATTCATCCTCTTATAAAACTTCTATCTATTTAAAACTTTTCACGAAGGCACGGGTAAGATTTATGCAAATTAGCAATCGCCTGATGAAATTCGTTTTCCCAAATTCCAGCTACCGCGGAAACTTTACTTCTAGGACGCAATTTATACCAGGACTAACTTTACCCACTCTTCGCACGATCAATGGCTGTTCTCAATACAGAACAAGAACGGAAAAGAACAATTTATCATCCGTTTCAGAACAAATTTTCCGGCGTCAGCAGCGGGAAAAACTTCTGAAATTTTTATTTTGTTCTTATTTTTCTTTCCCGTTTCAAGCAGTTGCACGATCTCTCTTTTTTTTTTCTTTCGTCAGAAAAATCTGATTTGCAAAAATGTACAAGAAGTCGATCTGCTTCTCCTTCAACTGATATCGAAGAAGAATTTGAATTGGCCGTGAAAGCATTTCTCTATATCTCTCAACCCTCCTATGGAATGGAAATCGACTCGGTTCTTTTTTCCTTCGGTTAAGCCTGAATTTACGTCAACACATTGTTGTGAATACTGGTCTAAGGCAAAGGTCTAAATTTAAATTTCAGATACAGTAGAAAGAAACACACTTGATAAATTATGATGACTGTAGCGTGGGACTTCATAATTATGAATGCAAATTTTACAGTTATTAATACTAAATAAATAATTCCAATAAACTGAGGTGGTAGACATTGCTTGATTAAAAACTTCATTTGTTTTAAATTTATACAAATTGGAAATAACAAATGACACGTTCCAGGAGCTCAAAAACAACAAGGTCTCATCTTTAAGACTATTCCCAGACGTGAGCCAGAAGAAAAGAAGTTAGTTGAAATTTGCCAACGAAAATTTTAAAAAAATGAAGGTGTGGAACAAAACTAGAAAAACCACAGTAACTAAGAGAGAAATAAAGATTAAAAACAGAACAAGATAAACCACAGTAGACGAGAGAGACTAATCAGGGTACAATGCATTCCCACGCGCTATGAAGTGGTGATTAGGAATTAATGTCCTTAACAAGGAAATCAGTATTCATGTAAACAAAACTAGATTACAGGGCAACAAGATGAGCTGATAGGATTGGGGCTAAAATAATTTTAGCATTCTCGAAATTGAATTTGTGGCCAAGATTCCAACAATGTGCAGCACTCGATGATCTCTCGCAGTGATAACGAACATATCTATCGTGCTCCTTTAGTGTAATTTAAAAGCACGTCTAGATCCGATGTTTGAGAGCTTGAAAATGTCGATTGTTGTTTCTAATTTGTATATTTTTGAAGATAATGAAGTTGTAAATAAAATTTTTAATGGTGTTTTTAACTAAAAAAACATATTTAATATTTGAGATTAAAGCTAATTTCGATTTACAGTTATATGTACGCAACTATACGAAAATTAATACACAGTACAGGGAAAGTTTTGCCCATAATAAGGTAAATAAATTGCATAGTTAAACGCATGGTTGAAAATACCACTATGGCGCTTCTCTATCATAAAATAACTGTTCTTGTGGCTTTAAATTATTGTTTTTTTTTTCCTAAAAATAATTATCTTAATTTTAAGTCTTTTAATGATTATAGTCAAAAATCGAATTTATTTGGCAAAAAAAAATAGCGGTTTTCTCTTACTGATTTGGCAGGCAAATTGGGGAGCTTTGCAAGTTAGCCACCCAATAAACAAATTATGGCCTATTGTATTATTTAAACTTATCCTATTCAAAAGTAATTTTCGACTATACTTATTATAAAAATTAAGATAATTTAGATATAAGTAATGGTTCAAATACACAAAAATACATAATAAAGAAGTGCCGTTATCTTTCAATTTCTGGCCATAGATTGCATTGAAATTTTCGATGGTTATGTTAAATGCAATTATTAGAGAATGACCGCTACAGCTCTATAAGCATGCAAAGCTCATAAATTAATAACTTTCAAAGCTTCGAAAGTAATTTTAATTATTTCAGATGATTCAGAAGCCGAGCTAGCTTGTAAATAATTTTTTTCAAAGTTATTATAAGTTTTTGTTGACAATTTAATTTACACTGGCTTTTAAAATTTACATTTGAATCAATTTTTGTAAATGAAATTTTTTCTAATCTGTTTTTTTTTAGTTTACTTAAAGGTGTTATTTTTTTAAACTTGAATTTGCTAATATTGTATAATATTTCACGTTCTTTGTGAATTTTCTAATATTGTATAATACTTCACGTTCTTTAATAAATCAATCTACCAAAAGTGCGTAAGAGCACCATTTCAATAAATATTTTTTTAACACTATGACATATATTTTTCAATTATTTTATTTTTTTGCTATTTCAGGTATTTGAAAACGTCTCTAAAATATCAGTAATTCAGTTGGAGTCGATACTAATTTCACACATTGTCGACACTGCAAAAATTTTCAAACTTCGTGAGCTTTTTTAAATATTTTTTAATTTCTATTTTCCTTTTTTTTCCTGGCCAATTCGACTTTTTTAAAATGTATAATTAGGTACTTGCAACTCAAGTAGTAGACGATCACTGATACACAGACACGTGACCTATGGCCACAGACCCAGATGATCGTTTGTAAACAAGATGTTGCGTTAAAGTCGGGCTAAGTTTCTCTACTTAAGTTAGAATGTTTATAAACGTGAAGTTTATTAAATACAACTCAGTATCAAACCTCGAATTTGTTAAAATATAATTCTTTCTCTACGTCTTTTACTTAACTTATGTATTTATGTATTGTTTATGTATTTTATTCGGACCGTGATATATTTTTGTTTTGTGCATCTGGCAACTACGATGCAGAATTAGTTTGTTTATGTTCTACATGGAGCCGACCAGGTGGCCGAGTGGTTAGCGTGCCTGACTGCTGAGCCGATGGCTGAGGGTTCGAATCCCGCTCAGGGCATGGATGTTTCTTTCTCTCTCTGTGTGTTCTATGTCCTTTCTTCTGTGAGATTGTATGAATGTAACCCGCCCAATAATCGGGTTTGTGGTTGAATGACGTGGGAGACGCAACTCCACCACCGTGGCTTAACCATAGGTGCTCACTGGGTAACGATAAGAGAGTAGCAATTCTGGCATTTCTGAGGCCAATGGGAAATNATAATATAATATAATAAACATAATAAGAAATATTTGTGAAGGAATCTTGTTAAATGCATATAGAATGCGTCACCTAAGAGAATTGATACTTGGTGGGTTTGGCATACTCAAAATATAATGGAAAGAATTATGACTAACGTAATTAAATCCCACGTCTCAACAACCAATCAGGATCAAGATACATTCACTACGTCACTTGCAGGTACGTTACTACGTTACCATAGAGAATAATCATATGTTTCTACGATGGAATTCAGTCGCAAGTTCTGTAAATAAATAAAAATAAAAAAATAAAGAAACCCCAATGTTTTCTAGTATTTCACTAAATGATTTGTTCATTGATTAGACAAATGGACGACAAATGGATTTTAATTCCTAAATAGAATATCATTTTTCGTGCACGAAGCTCTTAACATTTTGCGTCTTAATGAATGTAATTTAAACATATTTCATTGAAAATAATACGACATTTTATAAAATTTCTATGCTTGACCGGAAATATGTTAAATATGATATTTAATATTTGCAAATGTCTTGAAATAGGAAGAAAAAAACATTAATGCTCTGCATTAAATGTACAAAATTATTCAGGAAAAATATATTTAATTCTATACAAGTATATAGAAAAAAGAAAATCTTTGTATCTAATATGTTTATCGTGTATTATGTTAAAATGCTAATAGAAGAGAATCCGATTAATATATAATTCACAAGACTACAACGCTATAAACTAACCTGATTCAAAGATGTAATTAAACCAATAAATAGTGAATGACCGTTCAAGCTCAACAAACACACAAAGTAGCAGGGACAAACATCCATCTTGACAAGCTGTACCACTGATTATAATTAATGACTTAAGTAAACAGAGCCGAAAGTGCAGACATTGTCTACCAAATGTTCTTCATGCTGTCACACGAATCTCTGATGCACGTGACAACAATAATGTATGCAAGGACTGCGCAAAGGATTTTAATCAAAGGACTGGATTATAATGACATAACCTCTTCGGTACAGGGAGTTAACCAGGGCTTCTCCAAGGGAAATTAAAGGAATTAAGAATTATGAATTTGCTTTGCTGTTTCGAACTTAAATTAGCATTTCCCAGTCAAGCTACTAAGCTGAAGTGTTCTCTAAAGGTGGTAAGTTTTAATGTATTCCTCCCGAAAAGAAACACTTGAATCTTGGATAAACTTCTTTAAGAATGTTTTCAATATTCAAGAGTTGGCTTGAGTGTCTGAATGGGGAAATTTTTAGGAAGTTCATTTAACAGTTTTGAATTGGAGAATGAAATAAAAAGTGTTTTTAATATAGACTAAGTTGTTTATCTATTTGAAAATACATTCTTTGTCAGTTGATGCAGTTGGACTAGTACTAAGCACTATAATGAATACTAAAACCTAATTAAAATGGTTGTTTGATTCTGAAATTAACCTTGAAAATACAATTCTCTAAATAAAAATAAAAACACTTCAATTAATTGAGAAATAGTGAACATATTTCCACTTATTCTTCATATTCAAGCTATTTTTTGTAAGCGATATTTTAACTTTCGATAACTGACAAATTTTTTTTTCTGAATAAATATGCATTTTCTCAAAGTTGGTTAGTTTTCTCAAAAAACCTTCTACGAAGGCTAGTTTGAAGGCTAACCAGGAATTCCCTTGTCTTCTGGGCTGGGTTCAAAATTGTGAGATTACGGAGTTGAACTCTGATAGTCGTGAACTAAGAATTGGGTCAACTATTCAACGCCGCGTATAAAATAAAATGTTTGGATTCAACAATGTTGATTTCAATTTTTGCGTATTTTTCCATATGTCTGAAACTATTTGAGAAAATTTAAAAATTTTTGAACACCACTGTAAAATTTGATTAACCTATTATAATCCTTTGCATTTTCATACTTATTTTAATTTAGTAATGGTCTAGTTTTTTTTTATTGATTTAAACTATGTAAATTTAAATGACAAAAGGCGAAATTTGAATGAAATTGGTTGAACAGTACTCTAGACAACGACATTTAAGACTCGATCAATTAGTAAAGGTATATCCAGCCAACAGAGCTAAAATTTTTAAGTTTAGATATTATCATGGTTTGAAGATATTAGAAGTTGAGACTAACAATTTTAATTTAGCGTCAACTAACAAAAGTTTACTTTAATTATAAGACAAGTTTAGGTATTTTCTTATGCATGATTTCAAGAGAAACAAGTATTTTTTTTTTAAATCTAAAAATTAAGGACTTAAAAAATTTTATCTTACTCATATTGAAGCTAATACTCCATAACTTTACAAGGACATAATTTTGAAAATTATTTCATTAAAAAAACAGCAATTACTAGTTTTATTTATGTAAAAATCAGGAGCAAATCAAAACTGATCTTTTCATGGCATATTTTCAATTAAGGTTCATTTATCATGGTAGCAAAATTACCTCCACAAATAATATGTTCTAATTTATTTAAAACTGAACAATCTTTACATCAAAATATTTTAACTAATAATAAACACGTTTTTTTCCCTTTTCTTGTTCACCATGTACTAATAAAATCAGCGTACTGAAAAAAATTCCGTATCAAATTACGGTATAAAGTACCGGTATCATCATTAATATTACCTCATTCACCTCATCCGTCCAACTTCCGGACATCCTGTCAATCATGTCCAATTTACAGTAAAATAACATACCAAAATTTTGCAGCAATATTTATTTAATTAGAGTGATTTTATGATTGTAGAGTAATTATTACTGTAAGAATTATGGTATATTAGTCTTTTTATCCCGTTGCATGATCCGACGAAAATGTATTTTACGGAAAAAAACTGCAGCACTTTGAGTGCCGGAATTTTTTACTACAATTTGACCCGGAACTTTTTTGTAGTGTATGTTTCACTATAGTAATAACACAAAGCAACTGTTCTTCTAAAATTGATTTGCTCTCAGAAATAAACATTTTTGAACATTTTCAATTTATGGATTTTTTGTGAAATATTTTGTGGCAAAGCAGATGATTTAAAAAATAATAACAGTATCAAATAATTTTTCTGTAGGCAATAAAATCTTTTTATGTATTGTGCTCCGACAAAATTCCTAAAACTTTTAAGCTATCAAACTGGAAACAAGACTAAGGAATAGAGTATGAGTTAAAATTGGCATTTTAAGAAAAATTGTGGCTTGTATGATATGAAGAAACTATAAGTGGTTTAGAGGATATTCCCGATTTATTTAGGGTGTTGATTGTTCTTTAATTGATATTTTCAAATGGGGATGATAATCTTTTAATCTAGTTTTTCAATTTAAGTTTTCAGTTTTAGGGTTTTCCAATCCATTTTTTCAATATGGTTCCCAGTTTTCAGTTTTATGTTTTTTTTTCTTAATCTCGTAGGAAAAATTAATCGCTTTTTTGTTATCTTTCTTTTATTCGTGTTATTACAAAAAATGAAATAAAAAATTTGCTCTCCAAAAATTTAACTATTTAAAGTTGTTATCAATAACTCATTGAGTTTATTATCAATATCTTTCAAAAGGATCTAAATGAATTTTTCGAAACAAAATACCCGACCAAATTTTCACTTTTATCATAAGATATAAACGGTCCTTTTTAATTCTTTTCGCGCGATTCTGAATCCGGACGCTAAATCTCTAAATCTAGAGCTCTTTTCCGTATCAAAATTAAACTCAGTTCACGCACACGCTTTACAGCAAGGTACAAAATGCGAATCAGTTACACACACTACTACACACATCCGTGGGTACTAACAACAGGCTTTAGGCTTTTAACAGCCAGCTCCAATTTATGTTGCAGTAATTACGTCCCATCCTTTCCCCCTCCTTAACTGTACCCGTGCTTCGAAATAGCTGCTTCCTAATTTGGGAGAATACAACAATCAAACTGCTAGGAAGAGCATGCAGAACAATGGAGCAGGGTGGAGGAATGTGGCGAAGGAAGGGGTTAGCTAGACAAAGATAAGGCAACTAATTACTTTAGGATCATAGCCCGATCACACGGCCCTAGTATTTATATAAAAATGAAAAGTAATGAAACTGCGTTTAATACACTAGGGTTACTAAATGCCAGCGTTAAAAATGAAACAAACAACAGTTAGAAAGTGTAATGGATTGTTTCAAAACTTTGCTGAGCTCTTAAATGAGATGTATATGCAGGACACAATGTTCGTTCGTTCCATGTTATTGTCTCTTTCTGCTTTCCCATTTATGTCTGGATCTTCTTTTAACTGACACTCTAAGTAAAAAATGAACTTGTCGCGTTTAAATATGCTAATATTCAGCTTTTTTTTTTCAGAACTACATCTCGTTAGATAATTTTTTTTTTGTTTCGAGCCTCCCTCGAATTAGATGCCGTGAAAGTTGAATGTATGCTGTACATTTGCAAAGATATTTTTTTTTCTCGTTGCTGTGATTTATGATAAGGCCTTGGCTATGTTTTAGCGAGTACAACATGCAAAATAAACAAGAAAAGGAATGGAGCATTAATTACGCAGAGAGGGTGCCTTTGGCACATTAAAAACTCGTAAATTAGTTACCTAATTACGTGAGACCTAATCAATGCTGATTCATTAGTGTAAGAGGTCATTAATTGCAATTTTTTTTTTAGAAATGTGTAATCCATATGACCATGAATACGAAACAAACCATTCGTTATTTGAGTTGATGACATATCTTGAAAGTTTAAAGGATATTTGTTTCGTATCAATTTAGTTAATTATTTACAAATGAGCGTTCTCGCAGTTCTAGAATATTTTTTAGTACAAACAGTTTACTAAATTGAGTTATTTCAACACAATTCATGCTTTTTTTGAGAGAAAATAACTCAACATATTGATGTTACACAGAGTTCCATATTTCTTGCATACTTATAATTAATGCATTTTTTAATTTGGAATGTCCAATTAAAATTCATTGCGAAATAGTTTTTATGTTGAGTAATTATCTCTCTAGATAAAAGAAAGTAAGGGACACCATCATACCTGTTTTGGCAGTTGAACTTAAAATTATATTTTGTTTTGCTAAGCAAAAACTATAAGACTTAGAAAATCTGAAATTACGAAGGCAAAAAATGTTCATGAAATATAATGAGGTCTAAAACATTAACATTCAATAATTTGTTCGAGAATTATTAACTGTTAAACTGGTAGCGAAAAATATGATACACTCTCCTCTTTACGGGCCACAGAAATGCTAATTCAGAGCTGAAATTTAGTATGTTGTGAAAGCTATATTTGCTTATAAACTTAACACAGAGTCATTTTTTTCTTCTTTTTCTGGTATCTAATTTGTTCCAAAGTTTTTGCAAACTTTGTAGTTTTCCAATTCGAATTGTTATGCAATAAAGCTAATCATAATAGCTTGTTAACCACTGATCTCTATTATTTAACTGGATTAGTGATTCAGTGCTGCCAGCCAAAGTTGGTGAAAAGCATTGAGTTGAAACAAAATAAGTTAACCATGAATTGAAAGTTATACAATATAAGCTAATCATGAGTTATAAGCTATACAATAAGCTAATCATGAGTAATAAGTTATACAATATAAGCTAATCATGAGTTATAAGTTATACAATGTAAGCTAATCGATTGTTAACCACTGATCTCTATTATTTAACCTCGATTAGTGATTCAGTGCTTCCAGCCGAAGTTGGTGAAAAGTATTGCGTTGAAACAATATTAGCTAATTATGAGTTATAAGTTATACAATATCAGCTAATAATAATAGATTGTTAACTACTGATCTATTATTTAACTGGATTAGTGATTTAGTGCTTCCAGCGGAAGTTGGTGAAAAAGCGTTGAGTTGAAACATTGGGTATTCTAGAATTCTCACTTATAGAAATGTTGCGTTTTTAAAAGTAAATTAAAGTATAGAAAAAAGTAAAGTGTGGAGCAAAATAAAGTAAAAAGCAAAGATAAGCGTGAAGCATTAAATATAAATGAAAGTAAAGTGTTAAGTAAAAAGGAGTAAAGTGTTAAGTACAGTGGAGTAAAGTGTAAAGTAAAAAGTAAAACAGATAGCAAATTAAAGTAGAGTTAGCTAAAATAAAGTGAAAAGTAAAAAGCAAATCTTTTAAGCAACGCAAAGTAAAGGGTAAAAAAAGTAATACATAAAATACAAAATATGCAAAGCGTAAAACATGTATTGAAATAAAGTGTAAAGTATAAAATAATAGTAAAGTTTGAAGTATGAAATACTATAGTAAAGCGTAAAGTAAATTGTGCAGAGCAATAAGGTGCAGAACAAAAAGTGTGTAAAGTAAAAAGCAAAGTGAAAAGGAAAGAAAAGTAAAGGCAGAGCATAAATTAAATTATAAAAGTAAGGCATACAGTATAAAGTAAATTAAAGAGTAAAATATATTAAAAAGTATAAAGTATAATAAAAAGTAAAGTGAAATAAAGTTAAACATAAAAAAAATAAAGCAGGAAACATTAAGTAATGCACACGTACTAACCAATGTAACATGTCCTAACTTAGTATGAATGTAGAATAAATGTTACAAAAAAAAAAAAAAAAAAAACACGTCATACTGAATGAGAAGAAAGCTATCATTATCCTTTATTAACATTAATCTTGACCAATTTGCAAATGTTTTTAAAATATGGAATACATGCGATCATGCAAACTTTTCTCTATTTGAACAAAAATAATTATTAATAATTATTTAAAATAAATATTAAAAATTATTTAAAATTACACATATTACCTCTTTTGCGTCTGAAAAAAAAATATTTTCAAAACAAATATTTGATGCATATAGGTAAAAAATTCAAATAAAAGTCTTTCAGTTTCGTGGTTTTTAGTAAAATGATAAACACAACGTAGTCTTAATGATGTTTAAGCGTAATCAATAATGAAAATGTTTTAGAGGCGCTTTACTTCTTTGTTAATAACAAGTACAATATGGCATAAGAATTATTTTAAAAACAGTTATTTATTAGTCAGTTACTTGTCAGTTTTTAATGAATGTATAATAACTTTAACAAGATCAGTTTTTTTTAAAAGAAAATATTAAAAATATAAAGTATATTTCTAAATAGCTTTATTATGGATTTTTTAGAATACGAGAAAAGAAAGATGCAATATTCTCGTTATATAACTATTACATAAAAATATATAATTAGACAAAAGCAGGGAAATAGCAACAAGAAAAAAAAAGTACATGTGTTCATTTCAAATTTCCTCAAAAGTGGTTATGCTATAAAAAATAAAGTAAGTGCAAATTTTTAAAGCATTTACCTATAAAAATTCGCGTATTTTCGATTAAAATATATAAATTTAAATAAAAAAAAATTTAAGAAAAAATCGGTGAATTATTTCCAATTTCTTTTAAATCTGCCTGTGTCCTTTCTTAAGCCAAAATATTTTCAGAGTTTATTTAAAAAAAAAAAGAAAGAAAAGAAAAACGTCTGTTCATAAGAAAGACACTTGTAAAATGTATTCTTACAAAATGTACCAAAACAATTCATACTCAAAATATTTGTGAGTATTTTCATAACGCTTAAATTTAAAGCCACAATAGATTTTGTTTTATCCATATTTTTGAAAAATTAGACAAACATTTATTATTCTTTAAAGTAGTAGGTCGAAAAATATAATTTTTCAACCAAATCCGATATTTTTTCTTTTTTGTTTGTTTCTTCTTTTATTTGTTGTTGAAATTCTTATTTACAAAGATTTTGTTTATAAGTAAAAAAGTAATTTCCCGCAAAGAAACTAATACAGGCCCTTCAAAAATTTTACTTAATATTGCACATTACTAAAAAAAATTACGGATTTCAAAATGACGTTTTGACGTTCCAAACTTTCACGTGCATAAGTATAACTGATGTAGATTTATGGAGGACTGACAATTACTTAAATGCTTTTGGAAACAATAGCCTTCTTTTGTGTTGCGGAGTTTAGGAGCCTTCCCAAATTACGCGCCAACTGCGAATGTCAAAGTTTAATCTTTCTTTGAAAAATGATGATAAAGAGTTGAAAATTATCTGGACATTTGCCAGAAACAAAAGAGTTTAAATTTTCTGTTGCATTAATCTTCATTTTTTGCATCTTTAATATTTTCGAACACAAAGAAGTCCAAAATTATACATTTGACAACGTATATTTTGGTGGCAAGCATCGGAGGAATTTTTTTTTGGTGGGGGAGGTATCATTTTTAATCAAGGATTAGATATTTGAAGAGCAATAATTAAATTTTTTAAGAAAAGTAAAAATGAATTTTTATTTGTTTAGAAAGGCATTGAATCCTGGATTTTATTTTGCTTCGTAAATAAAAATTTTAAAAACTTAGAAGGAAACTTTTAATTTATAATAATTATATAAACAAGTAAAAAGCTACCCTCAACAAAAAATCTGAACAACATTTGTACAAGATTATTATAAATCATAATTTCGAAACTTTATATTTTGAATTTCTACACAAGCGAATAATCTCACGTTTATTTTAACTTCAATTATACTTTTCAGTTTATTATTTTTTTAATTTTTCAATTATTAATTTTATAATTTCGTATTAAAATACTTTTTTTCAATAAAGTAAAAATTAATAATTTCTCTCTTACAAAACCGAGTTATAAGAATTATCAGTTATTATCTATTTTCTATGAATTCATTAATTTTTATTTCTTTATTTATTTATGTATATATATTTTGAAAAATATTTTACGCGTCTCAGATTCTATTCTCAAAAATGTTGTGCTGGAATAAAAACACAAAACATTTAATAATGAATCAATGAGTATAAAAAAGTAATAAAATTAGGAATCAGAGAAATAATTGGGACTTTGTATAAAAATTTAGCATTCTATGAAGTGCTCTAAAGCATTAAAAATTAATTGATAGTTTTTTTATAATATTTGTTTATTATTATTAATATTCATTCAATAAAATTCTACAATTTGTGATATAAAATTCCCTTTATATATTCACTAAAAAGGAAAGAATGTTGTTAAAAAATTATGAATAATTATATTTCGAACTTTAATTAGGGATTTTTTCATTTGACAAAATAGCAACTTTAAAGAATTACTGTTTAAGCAAAATTAAATTCATATTTTTTTTTTATCTCATTTAAATCTTTCAGAATTTAAATTCAAAATTATGTGAACAATACTTTACATATATAAAAACCCATTTTAAAAATCGTAATCCTGGACCAAAAACAAAGAAAAATGGCTAGACAATCAATAAGTATTAAAAAATGAAGAAAAAAATCAGAAAAATAATAATAGATTTGCAGTAAAAAATTGATAACATTAAGAAAGGCTCAAAACCGTTAGAAATTGATTTATACTTTTTTCAGTATGATATTTTTGATTTTTATCTATATTTTTATTTAAATTCAACAATTTGTGATTTAAAACTTATTTCATATATTCACTAGAAAGGAAGGAATATAGTTCAAAAATTAATGAAAAAATATTAGTTACAATTTTAATCAGAGATTTTTTTTAAAAGAAAATGGCAAATTTTGAAAGAAAATGCATGATTTTTTTGTAGAATTTCCATTTCCATTTTTTTTTCATTTTATTAAACTATTATATAATTTCAATTACGTGTATTGTAAAAGGCTATTCTTTTCGTATATCCACTTGAAAAAAAAAAGAAATTACATTAAGACTTCTAACTTCATCATTAAATGTGTTGGCCGAATCTCTACTTTCATAGGAAATCAGTTAATTAAGAAATTTTTCTAACATTTGAAACGAAAATAAAACTTTCATTTTTATTTATTATGATATTTAAATTCTATAATTTGTGAAATAAAACTCACTTTATACAATCCCTAGAAATGCAAGAATATAGTAAAAATTACACTTAGAATATTAATTGAGGATTGTTTATAAAAAAATGACACATTTCAAGCAATACATGCTTCTTTATTTACCATTCAAGCAAAACTAAATTCAGATTATTATTTTCGTTTATTCCAGTTAACTATTTTATCATTTAAGTTCTATGGTTTATGGAAGGCATTTCATTTTATAGATCCACTTGAAAAAAGAAAGAAAGAAAGAAAAAAGAAATTGCATTAAAACTTCCAACTTCATTATTAAACGCGAAGGCTAAATCTTTACTTTCACAGGAAATGAGTTAATTAAGACGTTTTTTCTAGAATTTGAAACAAAAAGGTGCATTTTTTTCGCACAATTACTCTACCATGTCTCAGACTCCATTAGCAAAAAGTAATGCTGGACTGAAAACACAGAAAAAAGTTTAATCAATCAATACAGTTTTTTTAAAAAAAAAAATAATGAAGATGAGCCTCACTCTTCTTCATTACCTTGCTTCAGGGATTGAAAGAAGAAATTGCACACGGAAAAAAAATTGAATGTAAATATAAAGAAAATGGGACGGAAAATAGTACCTGAAATAAAGTGTTCTTGCGATCACAATAGAAGATCATACTTACTGCAGAAAAAATAGAAAAAAAAGGGCTGTCAGTTGAATAAAAATGCAATGAAGTTGGAGAGAATTGCTAGAAAAGTGTTAACTTTTTATTTCAGAAGAAAAAAATCTTTCTTACAATCCTTAAGAAATTTTAAATGTAAAAAGAGTTTTTTAAGTGGATTAAAAACTGAAAAAAAAGGAAGTTGAAAGGAAACGCTTTATTTTGCTTAGAAAGAATTTTAAATATTGTAACCTATCTTTTTTTCAAACAATTCTAAATAAAGATACCTTGAAAAATACTTTTTATGTAAGATCGTTACATTTTTTTTAATTTTATTTACTTATTTTTTGATAAATGCCTTAAAATCTTTAGTACAAACTTTAAGATATAAAAAATTTGCAACAATAAGATTAAAAGTTTTCTCAAGGAGCTGCATGTTAATTTAAATAAACTTTTTACTAATATTATTTATATTTCATTAAACTTAATATTTCATATAAATTTTATATTTTATACCTAACGTTTAATTTTATGATTTAATATATTTTATATTTAACAATTAATTTTACATTTTAATATATCATTTCTAACTATCTTTCATCATTATTTCTATCATTATTATGCTTTATCATTTTAATATATGTGATATTAATATTTAATTATACTTTATATTTAATTTTATTTTAATAAAACTATGTAGCTATGAAAAATCATAATTGATGGAACTAAATTTTTCTAATACCTTTCGAAATTAAATGCCCTGAACACTTTAAAAAAAAAGAAAAAAAACGATGTTTAATAATGTCCAAAGAAGGAAGTTTATCCCCTCTTTGCAAGTGTAATGACATATTTAGTTGAGAGCGAATCTAGTGAATTCGGCATATTTATTTAATTACAAAATTTATTTTACTTTCGACCCCATCCATGTATTTTCATAAACAAATGCGTGTTATTTCTTTGTACAATACATTCCTTTGTACTTAATACATCCCCCCTTTTTGTACTGAAATTTAATTTGAACTCACAATAATGCAGAAAAATTCTAATTATACATTTGTTTCCGCCCTGAAGAATTCCTGATGCATTAATTTCATAGTTTATCACAAATGTTTGTTTTTAATATCACCTTTTCCTTCGAATTAAGGTGATTATTTTTTTTCATATGCTTTATCACTATTATCATTTAAACTTTGCAATATACGGTCTAAAACTTCTGAAGTTCGAAACTTTTTTTCTTTTTCTCTTTCTTTTGCTTAAAATTTAATTAAAGGAAAAATAAATGATCCAATCAAAAGTAATGATAGATGAAAATTAATAATACAATCAAAATAACTAAAACCAAATTAATACAAATAGGCTTAAATAATAGGCTCAAATTGATGCAAAACATTGAATAATAACATTAATTAGTACAAATAAAAATTTTCATGAAGCTAAATAGTCTTTATAACGAAAAAAGAAAATCAGTTGATTCGTTTGTTGTGATGGTATGATTGTTGGAATTTTAGGAAAAAGATTAGTACTTTCAGAACTTGATAAACTATATTTATAATGTAATATGGCACAATAACGTTTAAAAACAAATAAAAAGTTTTTTTAGTAACATATTTTTTCTCTTTAAAATAAATTGAAAATATGGAAAAAAATCTAGAATTTTTATCAATTATTTGCTTTTGTTTTTGAAGGATAATGATTTATTGAAAAATTGTAAAATTAATGAATAAACACCGTTTAAAGTAAAGCTTTATATAATCTGCTCCTAGAGATGCCAAAGAAGATTAAACTCGAATAAAAAAATAAAAAAGTCTAAAAAAATAATGTTATTAGGATTATAAATATTATCAACTTAATGTTAAAAAATTTCATGGCCATATTTCCATGACTATTACTGTCTTAAGATAAACGTTAGACTTTGAATAATTTATCACTCTTTTCAAGAAAAAACAGTTAAAAAAATAAAACTAGTCAAATGTATAATATATTAGGATTTATAATTCATCACCATTTCACAAAACGTCAGTTAAAAAACTACAAATAGAATGTCAAATGAATAAGATATTAGAATTGCCCAAACGAAAAGTGGATTCGTGTCATAGTGTCAGAAATGCAGAAGCGATAGCAGCGCCCCCACCCAGGTTACTATTAATTTTTCTTTAAAAAAAAAGAGGTAAAGGGAGTGCAATTCAAACTGTATGTAATTGATTTTAAAGTTCACGGAACAGTATTTAAAGTAAATGTAAAGTCAAGCTAAAATGATGCTTGCAGAACAGAGCCTGAAGCAGCACAATTTATAATAGCAAACAGTAAATTCTTTACTCTTGCCAAAAAAAAAGAGAAAAAAAAACTGCTGCCCTGTGACGACAAGTTGTATTTCACCCATTATTTCTAAGAATTATATCAACAGCAAACAGCAATGGATTTACGAGCGATTATAGTGTTAGCTTGTTCTAATATCGTAATGGGCATTACAAATTTCCAAACTTTTAAAATGTCTTTAATTTATTTTTTAATCATTCCAAAACAAATTTTAGTTAAATTAAACCAATTGTGTAATTTTTATTGCATTTAAAAAAACGACCAATATAAATATTTTATTCCTTTTTAATGTAACGGCTAATTTTTTATTTCAAAAAAAAATGTTGAACTTACTGTACGACTAAATCGAACAAATCAAAATCTATTTTGTATCTCTTAATTCTTTATTTTTCTTACTACAAAAATGTTTTACATACAGGGTTATATTAATTCTAGCGATCCTTTTTGGCGATTAGTGATAGCCAAATTATTTTAAATTTAATAATTGATTACTGGGGGTTGACTTTGTTTTTGGCTATTTTATCCCTTGATAAACCGCCAATCAGGGATCTCTTCCCATGCTCTTAGCTGTCTGTTGGGATCAATTTTATCACTTTTTTAATTTGGCTTTTGATTAGACTGGTTATGGGGATTTATCTTCCCTGGTATGTCATTATTGATATTATAATGCAAAATTTATTATTTCGCTTAAAAAGTCTTTGGTATAAGATATTCTTTTGGTTCTGCATCTCGAGCTTGACAACTGTTATCGAATTAAAATTTTATGATTATAATGATCCATGATTTCATCATAATCTTCAACTATATAATACAATTAGAACCACACCAAATTTCGTCATCATATTTGTCTTGAGTAATGGCAGATTCGATAAATGTACGCCTTTTTTACATCATTTGTTAACAGCTGTTTGCACTGGACAGTGCTTACCCTAAACAGCGAGCATTAGATTGTACAAATTACGCCCATTTTCTACCACTAAAAATTGTACAATCGTTCATTGCTCGGTTCTAAGCACATTTAGTATTTTATCAGAACTTCTCATTCACTTTATAGTAAATGCTCTCACGTGAACTAGTTTAAGAGAAAGTGGCGGGGCCCTTCTAACACCTTAATTTGTGATCCTTAAGGTTCTGGATTGCTATCGCTACTGTATTTTTGATGCGATAGCATGTATCCACTTTTCTTAAACAACTTTCATTCAAATAAAGTAAATTGATTTTACGAATTCTTTAAGACATAGTACACATAGAATAAAAAGTGAACAGAAAGAAAGCAGCCAATACAGTTCAAAAAAGTAACAATAAAGCTGGAAGGATTTGTCGGAAAATTGCTACTTTTTTATCACTTCAAATACGAAAAAAAGTTCTTTTCAATGTTTGAAAGAACTTTTTAAAAGTGAATTGAGGTTTTTAAGCAGATTAAGAACCAAGAAAAATCTAAGTTGAAAAACCTTTTGTTTGTTCTTAGAGAAGTTTGCGTTATTGTAGCTTTATTTACACTAGCCTAAATAAAGACAGATTAAATAAGGTTTTCATTATATTCTGTGTCAGTTATTTTAAGAATGTACTTTTTTTTACTAATATTTGTTTAACAAATTAAAAATTCATTTTTGTACGTTTATACGTTTTGTAGCAAATAAAAACATGAATGAAAAGCAAAGTTATGAGATTATAAGGGGTTTAATGAATAATCAATAGTACTTAATTACTTTAGGTATTATTCCGTTACCCGTCAGGGGCAAGTAAATTATCAGTTTTTCTTTAATTTCTTTTTTTGGGTAACGATCATTTTTCTTTCCTTTTTTTAATAAAAATAAGTAAAAATAAGTTAAAAAAAATATTTGAATTATGCTAGGAATGGATAACGGAAAACTATCCTATTTAATTTGTCACTAACTACTTAAAAGCAGTAGTTTTTAATAGATTGTTGATCATCTGATGCAAAAGAATATACATTTCTCTGTTAACATCTTAAGGTAGCTTTATTGTAATTTAGTATCGTGATAACTAATATCCTAACTTAGCTATTCAATTTAACTTATATGATACATTTATCATAAAGAAGCTCTTTATCTGCCTAAATTTATTGAATCTGCTAAATCATTGCTCTTTATCTGCCTAAATCAATTGCCTTATTTTTGAGATTTTATCCCAAATATCGCGTTTGGTATTCACAGGATTTAAAAAGAGCTATTATGATTCGTGTTCAAGTGACTTAATTATACATCGGAATTCATTTTCACGCGATTTTAAAATAGACCATCAATATTAGTATTCACGCAACTTTAAAATGAAACATCGAGATTCGTATTCACGAGATTTTAAAATCGAACATCGAGATTCGTATAACGCAATTTTAAAATTAAAACATCGAGATTCGAATTCACGGGATTTTAAAATTAAAACATCAAGATTCGCGTTAACACGATTTTAAAATCTAACACCGAGATTCGTATTTACGCAATTTTAAAATTAAAGGATGAGATATCTTTACATGAGACGTAAAAAAAATGCATTGAGATTCATATTCACATAATTTAAATAAATGAAGTACTAGCATAGATTTTTTTTTATTAAAGCGTGATAACCTTTTGTGGATAAAAGCTTCCGGCATACATTTTTCTTGCTCAAATTTTATGAATTTTTTTCTACTATTTAAAAAGTGGGTTTGCACATAATAATTTCGGTTTTCTATTTTTAGCTTCTTTTTTTTTACCAAACTCATCTTTCTGGCACAAAACAATTTATGGTTCTATAAAAATTAAACATTTCCTAAAAAACCCGTGATTTTTTCAAACTAATTTTACCGAAATGAGGTGGCGACGAAACGTTTGAATCTAGTTTCAAGCTCCAGTTAATCAATGCGCATAGAAAGCTTCTTAATGGAGATTTTGTGTTTGCAGAAAGTTTTCAATTTTTTTATTTTATATAAGTCAGGGGATACGATCCATGAAAACCAGTCTCAGATGCGGACACTCTTAATTCTTTCACTATCGCGTCGTTCCAATATAAAAATTTGATAGATCCGTAAAAACCTGTTGTGACATCATAGCAGAATGTTACCACAGTCTTCTAGTGAAGTTGATCTGCAATCCTTTTTCCATATAATTTAAGTCAATTTCTAAATGGCTCAGAAGAAAACACTTATTGCAATTATATTTACCTAACTAACTGCAGTGATCTTTTTTAATTATCTTCTGTTACGAAAAATGTGAGAAATTACTAAATATTATTAAATTTATCCATTAGTTTATTATAAATAATGCCCAATTCATTATGAGAAAAATAATAAATTTAGATTATTCTGTGAGATAACTAAGCTTTTATTCTGAAAAATGAATAAGGATAACTATTCAAAAACCAGCCACATTTTTTGACTATCCCTAAAACTTAAAGTACATAAGTGTAGAGAATACTAGTCAATGGTTTGTTACATCAAAAAATATTAGTGTATACACATGTTGTTCTATTAGTAAGGTGAACCAAGAGAAATAAACTTATTTTCGATCAGACAAGCTTGTTTATCCCTTAAAGCATTTTTGTTATCAAGGTTTTAATTATTAAATAATTAAAATGGGTTACTCAGAAGTAGAAAAAAGGAAAAAAAGCTCCTTTAGAAAATATAAAACGAATTTTTATTATATATTTTCTTTATTCGTACTAGAAAAGTTTTTATTAGATATATTATTTGTTTTTTAGCTGTTTATCAATCCCTCTGATAAAAACAATAATTTACATTTTATATCAAAAACAGTTTTTAAATACTTTTAGACAAAAGTTGGAACAAATTAATTTCACTTTACTTTGAAAAAAAAATTATCTTTGAGACACAACATTTGTTTTCAACGTTTTCCAGACAGATTTTCCTTTTTAATAAAGAAAAATAGAAAAAAAAAGAATTTTTGTCGTATTCTAATACAATAAAGTAGTGAATTTAATTAAGCAGAAGAGAAATTTATAAGAGTCCCGTTAAAGCATTCAATTTTTATTTCTTCAAAGTTTGGTTTTGTCATTTATGCATCTCAAAAACAGTATTATTTCATTAAAATGCTTGTATTTGAAATTAATAGTTATAATATAATATTAAAGGTAATATGTATTAAAAATTAAGATTAGGTGGAAATTTTTTATACTAATTAAAATTCAATTCCCAATTAAATAAATGAAAAGTATTAATTAGTATTTTCTTATGTAACACCATTATTATCTAAAACATTACTTGAATTTTAAATTGACGTTACTTTTTATTGTCCTATGATTCTCAATGTCTTACTTAAAATGCACTAAATAAAATATGTGTCAAAATTTATTTAAATTCGGGGATTGAAATTTAAGAATTCAGCAAAAGAATATGCTATTAAAATTTGACGAATCATTATCAAAGCCAATAGGAAAACATTAAAATCAGTTTCATTAAGAAACGAATTAAGAGCCGTATCTATTTATTTGCATTTTATCTTATCCTATTGCTTTGTACGGTTTTTGAACTCAGAATTTTCTTTAATGAACATAAATGAACACACTATTATTTGCGTCAGACCATTACGCTATTGCGCGGATTTAAAAAGTAGATTGCAGAGGTGCAAAAATCTGCCATATATATATATATATATATATATATATATATATATATATNTATTAACTTTCTGTTTCCCCCTTTTTTCATTAGTCTGTAATTTTCCTCTGTTTTATCTTCATTTTGAACTTATACTCGTATATACATATATACAGAGAAAGAGAGAGAGAGACAGGAAAATGGCCATTGCGGCCCTTTTAAGATTGTGTGTAGATTAGATCAATTAAGCATCCAAACTCCTAAAATATAATCGCAATTAATTTTAAAAAAATATATTACAGACGTCATCATCAAATTTCTATGGCATTTTATTTTACTTTGTTAACGAAAATATTTGATTAAACGGAACACTGCCTTTTTAATTAAACTTATAGATTTTTTTTTAAATAATTGGATTTTTACTTTTCTTTATAAATAATAATTGTAGATATTCTTATACGCTCTGTTTTTTTAAAGAAACTGTTGCAATTTATACACACAAAAGAATGCCTTTCCAAATCTACCTAGGATAATGGTACACCCACCAAAATACCATAGTCGGCAGCCTGGTCCCTCCCGTCTAGGTATAAGGTTCCACACATACGTTTTTATAACACTAACACGTGTATGATGAAATGAGCACTTAAATTGGATCATATTATGAAAAGTCAGAAATACACAATACTTTCATTAACCTCTCCACTACTGAAATATAATGGAATATAGTAAAAAAATATTTATAGTTCCTAATTTCTATTTTACTGCCATAAGTCAAAATAACAAAAAAAGAATTATACTGCCAGGGGGGTAATAATTTTATGTGCACATGGACCTAAGGTCTTAACTAAGGAAAAGAATATAAATATTTCAAATGTTAAATTGCACCTAAAGTGGGAACAAACAAGCATACTATTATATTATGGTCTATTTAAATACAGTGATGAATAGATTTAATAATTATTTAGAATTTTTTTAAGTTTTATTTAAGTACAATGTGATACTGCTTTAAATCTCAGTGTCTAGTATGCTGTCATAAATTTCCATATGTGAACAAAGGTGAAAAATTTGAGACTTGCATATTCTTGACTGTATTATTTTTAAATATTGAGTAAAAATAAATTTAAAAGATTCATACTGATCACAGAACTACTAAGTCAAAAGAAACGAAATTTACAAAAGTATATTTTGTTTCTATCAGAGCCTATCTCTGATCTTGCTCCTATCAGTTTCTACCAGAATCACTAAATTATATAATATTTAAAATTTTTCATAATTTCGATCACGTGGATTTAGCGTGATTTTTCGAAAATCACTTCGTTTTGGTGGAATCTGCCCAAATAAACTACATGTTCTACCTCTATTGGAATCCCCAGCTAAGAATCAAAGTAATGCAGTGTTTTTTTTTTTTTTTTTTTTTTTTTTTTTTTTTTTTTTTTTTTTTTTTTACTTAATGAACAACGAAAAATAAGAGGGGCCAAATCGGTCCCATCCAATTTGGTCCCTCTTGTTCTCCGTTGGCCTTCCCATCTGATCCAATCTTTCTAATATAAACCAATCGAAAAATTTAACCCATTTTAACCCTCTATAATGCCGTGGGAAGTATTCTTCCCACCAATTCATCAATTTTTAAATGTCAGTGGGAAGCTATTTTTTCTAAAACCCTAGAAGCTATTATTATAGTTTGTGTGGTTATTTAATGTTATCTTCAGAAAATACAATAAAAAGAATGGCGTTGATAACATAAATGTGGGTTACAGTAAAAATTAGCGTCAGATCAAAAAAAAAAAAAAAAAAAAATAATANAGCGGCGTTATTAACTCTGGTGAGTTATGTTTGTGTTCAATTGATCATTTCTGATCAAGTTCATTTGTTATTATGAACACTGAATTTATATACTTGAATATTTATAAGCATTTAAGTTCAAGTTTGGGGCTAGTACTTAACCGTAACATTCCTATCAAACAAGTTTTTTCTTAAAAATCAAAATTATTTTTGATCAGAAGCTTAAGAAATTTTCTTTTGTAAATCAATCTTGAAATCTCAAAAAAATATTTTACTATATCATTACTAGAAACAGTTGCAGTTTTGATGATTTTTTTTGTTTCAGTTTTGTTAATTCTTTTCCTTATAAATATTTATTGTAATAGTTGTTTTAATATAAATTAATCATTAAAGTAAGTCTTTCAGGTGACAAAGTAAGGTAAAAAAAAGAATCTGGTTTTGAAAAATACAATATAATATCTGTTATTTATATATTTACTTAGTTTCTTAGCTATTTTTCAATACTTCGACTGATAGAAACATTATTTTGCTTTAATATTTTATGTCAGAAAATGTTTTCAGGTACTACTTTTAGACAAAAGTTGGAACGAATTATTTTTACTTTACTTTAAAGAAAACAAGAAAAGGAACTTTGAGACACGGCATTTATCTTCAACGTTTTTCAGATAGATTTTTCTTTCTGAAGAAAGGGAAAATTTAGCAAAAAAGAACTTTTGTGGCATTCTAATACAATAAAGTAGTGAATTTAATTAAGCAAGAGGAAAAGTTTTATAAAAGTCGCAGCAAAAATGCAAGTTTTATTTCATCTAAGTTTGTTTCTGCTATATATGCATTACAAAGAATGTTAGAATTTCATTAAAATGTTTTCATTTGAAATTAATGGCTGTATGATATAAGGAATAACAGTATCCAAAAATTCAGAACTTTTTCACAGCAGCTAGAATTAAATTCTTAGTGAAATAGGTACAATTTATCAATTTATTATTTTGTTAATAAATATTTATTCGCTAATTGACACTAGAATTTTATGTTTGAATTTAATGAATTAATATCCTTGACATATGGTATTAGTTAAATAACACTAATTAGAATCCTTGTAAAATTAATTAAAATTTAGAGATTAAAATGCAGGATTTAAGTTGGCATTTAATTAGTTATCAAAATTTAACAAATTATCATCGAAGTCAACCACAGTTAAAGAAAAGTTTTGGGGAATGTTAAAATTAATGTGATTGTTTGATGAAAAAATTAAAGATTTCGAAAGATAATTAAAAGATTTTACATGTAATGTGTACATCTTATGTCAAAATAATTATTTTTTGTTTTTTTAATTAAGAATTTCTTCAGTTACCAAACAACATATAAACTCGAATTTTTTGAATCGATCTAATTTTACAGTATGTACTAATACAAAAATGTTCTTTGACAAACTCCTCTGTGTATTTTTTAAACCGAAATAGAAGATTGTCATTTTACTACAAAAAAGATTTTTCTCAAAATTTATTAATGGAAAAAGAGATACAAATAAAGCAAGTACTAAATGCTTTTGGCAAGAGTTGTAACGTAAAATGCAAATATTTTACAAAAATTAAGCATGGAAATTGTGGAGCTTTTAAAATTAAGTACGTATGTTTGTAAGGGTCTACAACAAAATAAACAAAAATACAGTTGATACATTAAGAAAAGAAAAAAAATGCTTTTATATTATATTATTAATTCCCTAAAGTAGTCACTTTATATAAACAATTTATAAAACAATTTCAATAATTTCTAAACAATGCGAAATAAAAACGATAAACAATAAAAGTCTCAAAAATACCGTAAGAACGAAAAAAATAAACAGCCACAAATAAATGACTGCAGTTGAGCTACACTCTGCAATTTACATAAAGTTGCATTTCTTCGTAGCAATTTTTTAAAAAGCGAAATACAGTTTCAACATAATAAGCAACTAAATATCTCGACATAAAAATTACAGACGCTGCTACAAATAACATCATCACTAAGAAAATGCAAATATTTTTCAAAAATCAGGCATGGAAATTATGTGGCTTTCCAAATTATGTACATTTGCTTTTAAGGCACTAAAACGAAATAAACAAAATAATACAACGAAATAATAAAGTTGAACATTAAAAAAAAAACTCCTTTATATTATAATATCAATTCCATCTAGTATTTACCTTATAAAGAATAATTTCAATAAGTTCTAAGCAATGCCAGCAAACAAAAACTGTCACAAAAATACTACAAGAGCGAATAAAGCAAACAGCCACGAATTAAAGACTGCACGGTTAAACTATCCCTTGCAATTTGCATAAAGTTGTAAAGTTTTCGTAGCAATTCTTTAAACTCGAAATACAGTTTCAGCATAATAAGCAACTAAATATCTCAGCATAACAATTACAGACGCTGCGTCAAATAACTTCAGTTTTTTTTTTTTTTTTTTTTTTTTTTTTTTTTTTTTTTTTTTTTTTTTAAATGTAATGTTTTACAAAAAAAAAAACTGCATGGAAATTATGTGACTCACGAGATTTTTTTTCTTGCCAAGAAGTTCTAAACTATGGAGGATCGAAAAATTCAGCCTCTGGCTTCGAACAAAGTATTTTTCGAAGACCAAAAATAATAACTTGCTGTTTATTAAACTAGGGAAAAAGTTAGTGCCTGGGCCAAAAATACTTACTGAAGATGAGTTTCTATTCCGCGTTCTGTTGCCTTCGGGGGTTTTCTCGAGTGTCGATGCATAAGCCGATCGAGGCAAGGCCAAGAAAACCCAGTTGCAGATAATTAGATATCTTTACCGTTTGCACGAATGGCAACATGCTGGGAAATCGATGGAAAAACCTTTCTTAACTGCTAAATCAGATGCAATTTTTCCATTCTTGAATATTTTTCGTGATCTGTTGGTATTGTATCTTATTTTTAAAAAGTGAATTGTATAATGTATTTAAATGTAATTTTTCAAGAGAAAAATTTCATATAATATTTTTATAAATTTTTTATATACATTACCAATGCTCTGTGTCTGAAACTTACATTGGGGAACAAATTTTTTTCTTGCATTGATCCTGCCTAATTTGTTTAAGGGGATCTTAAATCGGAAATTAGTTTTGCTCCTAAAAATACATATTTTTTTTTAAAACGAACATTTTTAGTCTATTTTTTGCAGTTTAAAAACGATGTATATAGCAAGGAAATGCGTAAATGTTTTGCCAAACTTTTAGTGGAATCAAGGCATGGCATCAGGATTAAAATTGAATCGTGACCAGAAATGTCATTGTACGCGGCTAGGGCGCTTCTCTGCTATGGTTTGTTCAGAAGCACATGAAGAAACAGTTCGTAAAGGAAAAGCTCCCTGGAGCTTTATAATAATATATCTGAGCATGGTTTTCTATGCAAATTTAATCCTGATAATGAGCCCTACATCTCACAGAAGTTTGTCGCAACGTTTATGCGATTTATATATAACATTTTTAGAATTGTCGACAAGAAATTGCCTAAAAATATCATTGAAAAAATTAAGCTTGGTGAGAGAAACCAATTGCATATTTGAAATCAACGATAAGAAAGTATCTAAGACGTGCTAAAAATCATCTCAGGCAGCAATAAACAAAAAGAAATATTCATTCGAGAGTTGTTTCAGTGTTATTCATTCGTTCCTTAATAATTTAGATAGATTTATATTTAAATCCTTTATAATTATGAATTAATTTATCACTATCCTGTATAAAAGACACTATCATTTTGATTTTCTTTTGTATGGTGAAAAAAATTCCAAAATGTTTGGAAATTATTAATCAGAATAACAGAGTTAAAACATTGGCTTAATATATATAATCCAATTTGGTCCCTC
>NC_092208.1:63589474-63616722 GCF_043381705.1 Parasteatoda tepidariorum
GAATTTTATTACATCCACTAGATTATATACATATAACGCAACAAAAGAGATAAGAGAAATACAAAAAAAATTTTTTACTTGCTTTTTCTTCTTTTACTTATTTTTTAATCAAAATTTACAAATTCGATATGTTAAGTAATGCACTTATAAAGCTAATATTTATTTAATTTCTTCAATTTAGGCAACACCAGTTTTTTTTTAAAATCTAGTCTGTCCCCCCCCCCCAGTTTTTTCTTTTTTTCTTTTATTGCCGATTTCCAACTTTCCCCTATTATAATAAATTATTTCCTTTCAATCAAGGGAAGAAAATGACATATTGTGAAAATATTCAAGCTATTACACAAAATAGGAAAATAAAATATAATGAAATTTGCCGTGTAAGCGCTGAGATGTATCTTAACTATAGTATTTTAGAGAGTCCTGTCTATTGTTTGTTGCACTCAAGAAAAATTACTTCTTAGTATATTTGTTATATTGATTTTAAATCTAAAAAAAACATAGACAATTTAAAAACATTTTTAAGTTTTCTATTGATTTCAGTTCAAGTTTCTTTGCTGTTTCTTAAATTATTATTGTTTTACTTTTTGCTTTGTTGTTTATTACTTCTGGCTAATATATCCCACATTTACAGCAGTTAAATGAGTGCTAAATTCTTCTCATACATATTTCCCAAAGAAAAAGTCAGAAAATGCAATAGGATGCTTAAATTCCCCCCAACAACGTGATTTTCGCCACAATAATGTTACAGATACACCACACTATCAAGGCAGAAGGATTACGATCATTTACGATGTTCGCCATCTAGGGAAAGAGCCTTATCTCGTACATGGCGGAAGTCCTGGATTAAGGACGTTTCTCCGGTCAGCAGCAGTTGACCCGTGGGTTAACAAAACCTTTATGGCCCATTGACCAGCGGAGACTACAGATATGAGATTAGGTTTCGGATAAGAATGGTGCAAGTCATTATGTAGCAGTGGATGATCTGACTTAGTTTCAATTTTCGGCAGCTTTGCGTCGTAAATATTTTAATGGGAAGCGTAGAGGAGATAAAAGGATAATACATCGTTAAACATTTTTTTAAATCATTTTAGATGTATATGTGAATATAGTTAAATGAGTAGTTTTGTTTCAAGTAGAGAACAAAATGCTATCAGCGATAACAAAGAGTTTTTATGACTTAAGTTTAAAAGCAGTTTTTAGAAGTTAATCGGCTAAATTGCTTTTAATGAGATCGACAACTGTCGAGGTTGCGGCCTGAGTAGAAATTACGGCAATTTTATGGACAAATAAATGGTTATATCATCATAAAACTTAACTCAATTCCAGGGTTTTATGATTAGTGTAATTTATTCCGTTGCAGTGTCTATCTCATTAATATATTTAATAAATTCAATGTTTTGTATTGCAACTTAATTTCTACTCTGATTAAAAAACTTTTAATAAAAAAACGAAACATTAAATATAAATTAACCAGTGAGTTAATGTGCATAAATTTTTTAATACTTATAGTTATGCATAAGGTAAATAATGTAAGCTTGTTTCAACGAATAACCAATTTCAAATATGAGAAAAGAGAGGTACAGAAAGTAACTATATTCAAATCATTGGTCCATGCACTCTAGTCTAGGCAACAGCTTATTTCCTTGGTTAGTCCAGACTACGTATCAATGACAAATTTACATCAATATAGACCTAAAATAGATTTAGAGGAACGCCAAAAAAAGCACGATAATTTTCATCGTAGAGCTCGGATATAATTATTTCTTAAAACTAGCAATAAAACATTAATTTTTAATCTGCGTGAAACTTGCTAAATGCTGTTAAATTTGGTAATTTTATCATGATACCTACCAAAGAGCATAGCATAAAAACCATTCATTCCTGTAAATTAACTTTTCAGTTTCGTATTTGTTTTTAAAAGTGCAACATTAAGAACGGCAATTTTGAAAACAAGAATTTTCGGTAAACTATTGCTATGTGAACAGAAAAATTACTAAATAAAGGGTTTAAATATCATGTATTTCGGTTTTATTAGCCAGAATTATAGTTTTTTTTAGCAGAAATGCGGAACGGTAAATTTACACAGTACGGTATTTGCACCATACAGTACGGTAAATTTACCAGAATTGTTCATCCGTGTATATTCAAATCCAGGATTTCCTAGACAACAATTTAATGCTTTGTTTATTCCACTCAAATATAAATAACGGTTCGAACCTTTAATTCATGTATTCAAATCTCAGCCATAAATGAAATTTAAGCAATTTATTTTCTTGCTTCATGCATTCAAAGTTCGATAATAATTCGATTCCTTACTGCATACATTCAAATATAGATAACAGTTCAAATGCCTAATTCATTTATTTAATTCTAAACAGCAAATTAAAACCTTGATTTATACACTCAAATATAGACAATAAACCTAATCCTTGGATCTTGTATAAATATCTAATTTTTAAAAAAAATGACAAAATTTTTATACAAAATTTTCTTGCAGCAAAAGAAACACATAATTTTAAGATATATCAAAAGTGGGTTGAATGCATCTTAATTTAATTTGTAAAAACTAAATTCATTATAAAAAGTCATCTATAATGATCCCCTACTGTTACTATTTATTTTTAAAAATTTATTTTGTCCTCATTTAATCACTAGAGATATCTGTCACTTCACTTACCTGCCCACTTCAATTCTATCAATGATCAATCAGTTACAGATGCAACAAATAGGAATACGTTACTATTGGAATAGTAATACGAATCGCCCTATAAATACAGTGCAAACGGAAATTTATTGAATGATATTGGGACACTGATATAGTTTAGCCTCTGCCTTGGACTTATCTATACTCTGTGACCTTTATTATGAATATGTTTGTTTTCCTTTTGATGATAATATTTAAAAAAATAATATACAGTCAGCAAAAAAAGTATTGGCACTTCAATAAAATTTTAAGTATTTGCGCAACGAAAAGTTCTAACTTTACAAATTAAAATGCATTACACTTAATTTTGAATAGAAAATTATGTCACATAAGTTTAAAACTCCTGACATTGTTAATAAAATATTAACATTATTTCGCAAAAAAAAGTTGTCACGTTTGAATTTTATTACATCCACTAGATAAAAGAAAAAAAAACATAAATATTCACCAAATTATAGAAAACGATTTAAAACGTGTTCTAGGCATAGAGTATTAAGTAAAGTTCATTGTTATTTTGAATTTCTGCACTCATTAAGTATGAGTCCTAAGAAATGTGAAATTCCAGGCTCCATTTCAAAAAAATAATATGTCTCCTTAAAATAGGAAAAAATTATCGGGACATTGGAAAGCAGTTAAATTCGAGCTTTTCAACAGTTCCTTCCATTATTAAAAAATGTGAGAAGCAGGATCCATGAAAAATAAACCCATATCTGTTCAACCAGTCAAAGTAAATAACAGGGAAAGGAAGTATGTTGTTAAAATGTCCTTAAAAATCCAACTCAAAGTGCTCAAACTTAAGCCAAAAACTTTGCGCAGCCTTCGACAAGTCAGTGACACAATAAACTATGAGAAATGGTCTCCATATGGGTAATCTTCGAGGTAGAAAGTCAAGGAAAAAACTTTTTTATTAGTGAGGCTAATATTTTCTCTCACATATCAAAATAAGCCCATGGAGTTCTGGAAACAAGTTATTTTTTCTGATGAGAGTAAGTTTGAAATATTTCAGCGAAAAAGCATTTTTGGAGAAAAAAGGTACTGCTTTTGATCAAAAAAATAATATCTAGTTAACAATTAAACATGGTGGAGGGAATATGATGGTCTGTGGCTGTAAGGCGCGTAAAAGGTTGGGAATTTGGAAATTAATGATAGCATGTCAACTCTGTCTTATGTAGAGGTGGTGCACCGTAACCTGAAAAGCAGTGATGGAAAAAATTAAGCCTTCAAGACACTTTTATAATTATTCCAGCAAAATAAGGATCCTAAGCATTGAGCGAATGCAACAGGGAAATGGTTAATGATTGATTTATAATGCACCGAGAAGACTAAGCACTCTCCCACAATCTCCTGAATCTATACCAGATCGAACATCTTTGGTACTATTTAGAGCAAGAAGTAAGAAATTACCAAATTACTGGTAAAAATTCTTTAAAAACTGTATTAATTCGTTGCTGGAATGTTATTTCACAAAATATCACCAAAGTAAAAGTGGAGTCCATGCTGCAAAGATTAGAGGTTGTCCTTAAGGCCATTGGACTGCATTCAAGATTTTAAAAAGCAAATCACCGATAATGCGGAATTTTATTTCCTGTTTCTCAAAGTGTGCTATTACTTTTTTTTGAAAAAAATATTAATGTTTCTTATTGTAATGCTTCTTTCTAATAAAAATATTATTGTTAAGAAAATATTAATATTATCTTTTTGTTCATTTACGTTTGTTTTTACTATGATGACTGTAAATAAAGTTATAGTTTGGCTTAGGCTGATTGATTTGTCTTGTAGGTATTCCAAATTAGCTTAACTTACAAATACTTTTTTTTTTGTCAACTATATGTAAATAATATGGAGTATTCCATAGATATCATTGAAATGCGAAAAAAAAAGCTTCATTTATTCCTGAATATGTTATTAAAATTAATTACGTATTAGTTGTAGAGATTCTGAGCTAATGTCACTTCTCTTATATTCCCACTGGAAATCCGTCAATGATCAATCAGGTACTTATAGTAACCAATAGAAATACGTTTCTACTGGAATCAAAATATGAATAGTGCAATAGAAATGGTGCAAACGACAATTGGTTGACTATCCAAGTGATATAGTTCAGCTCCTCGGGTGGACATCTCTATACAAGAAAAAAAAATTGTGACTTTATTTTATTGTTCAACTTTTATTAGTAATATTTTGGTTATTTGTGAATATAAAAATTCATATCAACTCTATATTTAGAAAACACTTTTAATTATCTAATGTTTTTGAAGAATTTTCGTGATGATAAAATAAAGTATCTAAAGTTTTATGAATACTTTACGGTCAAACACACGCTGCCGTGCAAGCTAACTTCTCCTCCTTTGGAAGATTTTTTATAATATTTTTAGTAAATTGATTTACAATGATTTTGACCTCCACTAAGAGAAACAAATTTGAAAAAAATATATACCTTTGAACTGGGCTGTGAAAATTTTAAGTGCTGGTAAAATTAAACAAATAAAAATTATTTTAATTGTTATTTCGCTTCAACTTTAATCATAGTGGGTGCTAGGACTTTCGGATTGGCATGCACGTGCTTAATAAAGTATATGAAAAAAAATCATAGGCATTTAAAAATACAACTAATTTAAGAAATATTACAATTCCGATGCTTCAGAAGAAGTGATTTATTAAAATACACTCTATCATATCACCATAAAATGAATTATTTAAGAGATACTTGCAGTATGTATGACATAAATTTGTTTTTGTTTTAATTTTTAAAATTAAGTTTGAAGTAGCAGTGGACGAGCTATGATAATTTTATTTCAGTTGAATAATAATATGAATAATAAAATTATGAAGAATATGGATTACATAAGAAACATTTATTAGGTGTTTTCAATAAATAACTGGAATGGTTTTTGCGTTACTTTCCTTTTAACTCTTTATAAGTAAAGTTTATTCAATGGTATGAGTTTTTGGACGATTAGATTAATCGAGAATGTTACGAATTAAAAGAGTTAGGTTGCATCCTTAAAGATTTTCTGAATCGAAATAAAAATGCCATGAAATACGCTGAGTTATATTTATAACGCTAGTTTTTGAGTAACAAAGTATTTTAATTAATTTTTTAAAGTATTTCATAATTACTTTATTAATCACTACACAAAAATACCATTACTTCAGTTTTTGATTTTTTTTTTCACAATACCTTTTTCTTATTTAATATTCATCACTTAAATACAAATTTTATTTCTTTCACAATTAGCCTTGCATTTAATCAAAAAAGCTTGATAAATTCTTCAAAATTCACTTTTTCTATTTTTTTAATTTCGGTTTTTAACTCACAGAGCTGAGTTTCGTTTTTATAATTACTTTTTAATAACTATACTTTTTGATATTTATTCTAATTAAGAGCTTTATATTTAGAATTTGTCATGCAGATATTGATAAGAGACATAAATATTTCATTTTATGTTTTTAGTAATTATCTTAAAAGAAAAAAAAATCAATAATTGTTCCACTTAAAAATTATTTACTGAAGCATAATTGTTAGAGATTGTAATATGTTGTTATAGTTAATATCACGTGACTGTAACTACTACTACTTCCACTTAATTTTTATTGTTTTTCTTTTGTTTTGCTTATGACAACGTTGGTAAAATATTTAGTGTTCGATTAATTAGGTTTCATAAATATGACTAAACTTAAGTTGGTTTAGAATTAATAAATGTTTGTTATGTTTTAATTTGTATCTGTTTATTCATCTGCAGAACTTGTAGTTCATTTGAATAATATTAAAAGGCGTTCGTAAAATTTATTTGTTTGCTGCAATTTACAATAATGTTGAATAAAAAATGAAATGTAAAAATTAAACAAAACATTAAAAAATGGAATAGAGATTTCTTAAGATTATATTAATTTCTGACCAAGATACGTATGGATAAAACCCTAAATTAAAAAACAAACTTATAAAATTTTAGCACTGGTATAAATGAGAACTCCATAACGGATTCTTCATCAGATCTAAAACGATTTGACTTAATCTCGCAATTTTCAGATATATAGAAAAGAAATAAGTCCATAAAATAGAACATTCCAAAAACATTCGTGGCTTATCCTATTGCTGCAGATTTCTCTGCATCTCCTGAAATCGATCTCAAAAAGAGAACAATGCGTGTAATGGTCAATAGCTGAAGTCTCCTCTCTTTAACGGCGCGAACGGACTGATGTCCGATAAGATCTCTCACCCACACCCACATGGCCTTTTATTTTCCTCCCCCAACTTGGTATCTATAGCAGTATCGGAATGCAGTCACTGATAGCTATAACTGTAACTTGTTCCATGGAAATGGCGTGGTGGCAATCTACAGAGAAAATTGGGGCATTGGGAGTCAATAAAGTATTGAAATCTATCGGAATGCTCTTAGATATCGGAAATATAGTGAAAGGTCTTGTATTGTATTTGTCAGTAAATGAGGAATTAGGTTAGAATTCTAGTTATCAACTAAACTTTGTTATTAAATTTACTTAATACAACTATCAGTTATTTAACGAGCATGGAAGGGATTTTTGGGTACTACCCCGAAAAAAAAAATGTAATGAAATCTATCATAGATATTGGAAGTATGCCAGAAAAGTCTTGCAGTTTGTAACTGTCAATAAATGAGGAATTAGGTTGGAATGTACATTATTCAATAAATTTGTCGCTGAATTCACTTGATGCAACTATCAGTTATTTAAAGTGCAGAGATTTTTGGTACTGCCTCTAAAAAAATTATGAAATCCATCGGAATACTTTTAAGTATTCTAAATGCATTGTTAAGATATTGTAAATGTTAATTTTGCGAAAATTCGTTATATAATTATGATTTGTTATTAAACATATTTAGTAACATATCTTTCGGTTCATTAAAATACAGTTATTGGAAGTATTGTTTCTGCTGTATAAATGTATTATCCCCACTTATCTGTTCATTTAATCTACTTTTACTTAAAAGATGACTTTTAACTTTTTAGTTTTTTTTATTCGATTAATATTACTCCTTAAAGTTTAGTTTAAATAAAACCTCCTCCATTCCATGTTACGTATCTATTTTTAACTCATTTAATTATATATTTCTGACTAATATTTGTCACTATTGTAAAATAAGCTGTCCAAATAAAAATTTAATCAGTTAAAGCTGAACCACAGACAGTAATTATGCTTAAATATTTAGCAACATTGCTATAAGTAGATAAATAACAACCTTGCAAAATTCGTTGTGTGAAAAGATCATTTTTAAGGATCACTTCGAATTAGTTATTTGTCATCCTATTTTGACTCCGTTCAAAATAAAATGAAAGGAAGCCATATTATTATTAATTTACTTTTTATCAATTTCTAGTGAAATAAATCTCTGTTTTTTTGTAAGCAATCTTAAGTAACTCAATTAAAAGTAAAGTAATCAGATTTATCGGAACGCTTCAAATACCAGAAGCAAATTAGTACAAAAATAAATTATTAAAATCTTGTACTTTGAGAGTACTAGTACATGAGGAAAAGGAGTGGAATTCCCGTTGTATTAACCCGTTCAATTAATTTTAGCTAAGTGATTGCGAGTGTTGCCTATATATGTTGCCCATATACAATATAATGAAGAATTGAAATTGGTTGAAATGCACTTAGATAATCGAAATATATAAAAAATATATCATAGTTGGTAAATTTCGAATACTGAGAAAAAAATATCGTAAAAACTACCAGAATATACGGAAATTTACTGTACTTCTTGATCTGTGGGAATACCAAAAAGCTCAGGTAATTTTTCTCGAAGTGCTTTAATAATTTTGGTAAATTTAACTATAAAATATCGTTTTATAATGTGTGGTAAAATTTGGTAACTGTACTAAAACTTAGTAATTAATCATGATACCTGAAAATGACATAAAAACACTTATTAGATATATGCTACTTTTAAGTTTCATATTTTTTGCTAAATGCGTGGTAATACGAACCATAATTTTGAAAACTTAATTTTCGAAAATCAGGTTACCACATGAACGGAAAAATTGCCAAATGGATAGTTTAAATACAATATTTTTTGTTTTTTAATATTAGAGTTGTGATGTTTTTTCTTTCTTTTTTTATATCAGAAATGTCATTATCCTAAAGTACGGTAATTTTACCAGAATTACGTTCTCCATAAAGGGTATTTTATGAAATAAATTTATGAAAAATTATTTAACAGTATTGGTGTTTTTATTTAAAATAAAGAATTCAGCTCTATTGAATTCCTATTGGACACTGGGAACGTGTTGGAAATATTTTATAGTTAGTAAGTATCAATTTAAAATGCTAGTTTTACGTAATGTTTGTAATTAACGATATTTTACAATATCACTATCGATTAACTGAATTACAGTGATTAGAAATGTTGCTAATATAAAAAAGAAAATTACTGGAATCTATTGGAATTTTCCTAAAATTTCAAAATGCATTAAAAAATATGGAAAAAATTCTTAAAATTTCAATTTAAAACTTCTCATTTCATATCATGTTGTATCAAGCATGTGTGACTTTGCAGGCAATAACTCAATTATGGATTCAATTTGTCATGAAAAATTTTGTGTTAATAATAACATAACATAACTACTTTTTTAATAAATTAGTTCAAATAATTAGTTTCGTATTTTAGTATATTTGAACTAGGGCTCTCGGAAATACATATTATTTCGATTGCATTTGAAGTTATACTAGAGACAACAGTACAATATATTTTTTTTAAACTGTGAAAAGATTATTTTAATTATTCCATATCTAAATTATGAAATTGTGTAAAAAAACAATTTCATACAGACGGATTCCTTTTAAAGGATCGATAGATTTTATATAATTCATACCTGGTATTTAAATTGCTTATTTTAAAAATACACACATTGCAGAAAAACATCCTCTTATTGTGATGAAGGACCAGAAAGTTTTTTGAAAAAGGCAATGAAAATAAAATAGCTTAGCAATAAGGCATATGTACAACTATTTTTAAAAGTATTTTTAAAAAAATTTATTGAGAACAACCAGTAAAAATACAAGAAATATTAGTAAACCAAGTACAAAGAAAAACTATTGATGTATTGCATTTTGTTACCATTTCAGTTATGCTGCCTATAATCAATTTATTTGTAACAATATTTAAAAAAACATTTATTATTTGTTTAATAGTTATTAAATATTTTGAATTTGCCGTATTTATAACATGCTTCTACAGAATAAACGCTAAAGATTATAAACGAAATATATAAATATAAAAAGCGCAGCAAATCCTTTGAATATTAATCTTATTTCTTTCCTAAGCATATTCTTTTCGACAACAACTCCGAAACAATTCTAGTATTCATAGCATCATCGAAAAAAGAAAAAGAAACTCAAGAGCAAAAGGGATGCTGAAGAGCAAAGCACGAACTCGATCTTCAATTGAAAAGCATCCCGAGCTCCGTTGACACACTGGCATGAATGATGGTAAAATGATGACTGCACATGCCCGGGCTGAAGGCGTGACCGTCTCGCGTGCTATCGCTCTCCACGGGGGCCCCAAGGAAAACATTGGCCTCAATCTAGCTATTGAATGGACACATTTCCCTTTCAGAAACAGCTGCGACGCCAGGGCTTTCGCCTATTGATTTTAGTACGCCCTTTCTCGAATGCGGGGGCAACTAAAAGTAAACTGATGCCAAGAGTTAACACTATGAAGAAAAGAGAAAAAAAGGGGGGAAATTTCTTTCTGGGGTGTTTCTTGAAGGTGGCTGCCTTGTACTTGGGGTGAGACTTTATCGAGATTGATGTTGGGTTCTTAATCTTGTTAAACTATCTTTATAAACTCTAGTAAACACTAAGATAAATGGTCGGGCATTCCAGCTTGAGATGTAACTCGAGTATCATGATAGTTCAAGTTCATTTTTACTGCTCCAACGAGCCATCATTTCTGATATCATATAAACTTTTGTATGATATTTACGATATGATATGTTTCAGATTGTATAATTAATTAAACCTTTCAAATGCATTTATCCAAACTACGGGCTGTATTTGAAGGCTTGTCATATTTATTAGTTTAAAGTCATTGGTGTACTTCCTGTATAATATTTATGAAATATAAAGTATAGAATATAGTAGGTACTGTATAAACGTCATGCATAATAATTACGATACAACATTTTTTAGATTGCATTTAAAAGTGAACATAAAAAACTAGATACAATCAAGACCTTACTATACTTTCAATTCTGAAGTAATATTTAGACATTCAAGAACAATGTTTGCACTATAACATTTTTCTAGTTATATAACTATTGATAATACATAAAAAATGAAATATGGACATAAAATAACTGGGTTTTTTCAAGGACTTTCTGTAATTATTATTACTTTGAAAAATTATAGGAAAATACTACACTTTTATTATAATTAACAAGCTGAGTACCCGTTCTTTGTACGGAGTGAAAACGGAAACTATCAATAAATCAATATTGAACAGCACTACGAAGTCATACACAAGACTGACAGACATAAACGAACAAAATCAATATTATTAAAAAATTATATTTTTTATATATAAATATTTTTTACCATTCCTACTGGCTTTACGCTGTTAGATAAAGGAAAAAAAAACATGTTTAGAAGTTCATCGCATCAAAATAAAAATTACATGTATTCAGCATACTTTCGCAAGATGCTGTTGCTTCACACCAACTCATGACAGGATAATTATCCACAATCACGCAATCTTACTTATCTCTTTCGAGAGGCCTTGCAAACTGCAGTATCCTCTCAAAACTGCACTGCATTGGTGCAGTTTTTATAGGTACTAAGTATATGGAATGAACCTATATAAGTATATTTGATGTCACTCATAAACTTAAAACAACTAATACATATTACAAAAATTAATTAAGCATCATTGGTATCTATAAATAGCATGGTGATTTCTCACTCTTCTATATAAATAACTCGGTAACATTTCTCCATCAATTTTGCAATATTCTTCGTACATAGCTTGTTTACTTCATTTAGTTCCTAATACCAAAATTAATTGAACATCATTGGCGTCAATTACGATTTACGATTACGAATTGGCGTACAACGATTTTTAACTGTTCTCTTAAAATAAAAAGTAATAAGTGTATTTTATCTATTAATTTTACCTTATACTACAGAACTTTTTTTAAAATTTCAGTTATGATCTATTATCAAAACTAATTGAGCATCAATAGTGATAATAATGGTTCGGCCATCATTTACGTTTTCCCAAAGGAATAAGTATCTTTTAAATGATTTTTACTTCTCAGTGCATAGCCTACTTTTTTATTTCATTTAGTACTTATTACAAAAAGTAAATAAGCATCATTGGCTCCAATAGTGCTATGGCAATGTTTTATTATTCTTTTGAATTATTTAGCACTATATAGCCATAAACTGTCCTTCTTTGTACAAAACTTTTTTTATTTTAATTACCTTTGATTTAAAAAAAATTTAGTTCTATGAGAACACGTTTTAATAGCATAATTACACACAAAATAAACTCGTAGTTTCAGAAAACTTAAGAAATATTAATTTGTTGATGAAGCTCGCATATGTTCTCTCGATCACGCTAACGTATAATTAAATATTAAAAAATTTTCAAATTGTTTTACTAGTGAGTGTTCAATGAAATTTAAATATATATATATATATATATCAGATCTTTCTTCATTACAAATCAATTTGTACGATTTCTTTATTGAGTTATAGTTTTTATGTTTAGTTTGAGAGCTGTAAGTNAACAAAATCAATATTACTGAAAATTATATTTTTTATATATTAATGCTTTTTTTACCCTTCCTACTGGCTTTACGCTGTTAGATAAAGCAAGAAAAACACGTTTAGAAGTTCATCTCATCAAAATAAAAATTAAATGCATTCTATATACTTTCGCATGATGCTGTTGCTTCACACCAACTCATGACAGAACAATTTTCCACACTCACGCAATCTTCATCTTTACTTATCTCCTTCGAGAGGCCTTGCAGTATCCTCTTAAAACTGCACTGCATTGGCGCAGTTTTCATAGGTACTAAATATACTGAATGTACCTATATTAGTATAGTTGACACCACTAATAAACTTTGAACCACTAATACCTATTACCGAATTTAATTAAGCATCATTGGCATCAATAAATAGCATGGTGCTTTCTCACTCTTTTATATAAATAACTCGGTAACATTTCTCCCTCAATTTTGCAATATTCTTCGAACATACTTCATTTAGTTCCCAATACCAAAACTAATTAACCATCATTGTCGTCAATAATAGTACAACGATTTTTAACAGTTCCCTTAAAAATTAGTAGTAAGTGTATCTGCTCTATTAATTGTACCTTATACTACAGAGCTTATTTTTTTTTATTTCAGTTACGATCCATTATCAAAACTAATTGAGCATATTTGTGGCAATAATGGTTCGGCCATCATTTACGTTTTCCCTAAAAGAATAAGTATCTTTTAAATGACTTTTACTTCTCAGTGCATAGCTTAATTCTTTATTTCATTTTTAAGAAATACTAATTTGTTGATGAAGCTCGCATATGTTCTCTCGATCACGCTAACGTACAAAAAATTAATTAAATATTAAAGATTTTATTTTTTTATTTTATTTTATAACCGTCGTTAAACAGCCGACCCAATTTCATGGGTTTACGACTACTTACGTTCAACTCCGTAGCCTTGTAATTTTGAACCAATCCAGAAGACAAGGAAACTCCTGGATCAGTACCCCCCAGAGGTATTGATTTGTTGTGGGAACATGGAGGACTTTGAGACTCGACAGATTTAACGTGCATCAGTCACCATTTACTACACGGGGAGTCTTCAGCCGGCGAGGATCGAACCCACGACCTCTTGGATATGGGCCCAGCGCCCTACCGACCAGGCTATCCCGGCCTAAATATTAAAGATTGTTCAAATTGTTATTCTAGTGAGTGTTCAATGAAATTTCAATATATCTATATATATACATATCAGATCTGTCTTCATTACAAATCGCTTTGTACGATTTCTTTATTGAGTTATAGTTTTTATGTTTAGGTTGGGAGTGGAAAGTTTTTTGGGTTAAATATTACTTTAAAGTAATATGCAAGCCTTCTGCATTTTTATTAAGTTCAGCACCTTCGAAAATCTTTAATTTAGACATCATTATGAAACATTTTAAAAAGATATTATAAATTAATGTTTTAAAAGAACATTTTAAAGTCATAGTTGTGTGATAATATGGAACTTTACCAGAAAAAACCGATTCCCCCGTGAATCTTAATATCAGTATGTTCGACAACATTATGAGGCAAATTTGCTGCAACATTAATAAAGTTAGAGATTGAGCCATATTACCGCGCAATCAATTTAATAAACTGCAGTATTATAGTTCAAATTTAAACCATTTTTAAGCTACAAAAAGTTTTAGCGATAACACGCTTCAAATTTTATATCAATTAAAATGCTTTCTTTCGTTTGTTTAATCATAATTTTTTTAAATGAATGAAAAACTTATTTGCTTTAAAGTTGCATTTTGAGTTAAATAAATACATACATTGTTCTTTTTTGGCAATTATATAAGATTCATGAATAACCATTCATGAATCTTAAAGGATAACTTTTTCGTCATAGAAAAAATGTTTCATCACAAGGGTATAAAAGTATTTCGATATTTAGGTTGGCATTGGAGTACTTTCAGTAGAAAACCTATAAAAAAAGTACAGCCCAGCATAACATGGTCCCTCTAAATCTTTATGCGAATCAAATTTAAGCGACTTGACACTTAAAGTGATTGATGATATTATAATAAAACGATTTGGAAAGATACGGTGAAGCCATGAACAATTTTTTTAACCTTAAACTATTCCCGAAATGTAATAAAAATGGGAAAAGCTTTATGGATAGAAGACGCAAAAATATCTTCCGCATACTTCTGAAAAAATGGTATTGTTTCAACATTAAACAAAAGGGGAATTTTGAAACAAAATCAAAACAATGTTTTCAGTTATTAGTATCGAATAAAAATATTTTCCCCTTTTTTTGACAAATCGCATAATAATTTCATGTCTTCGAAAAAAGATCAAATTAAAAGACAATTTCTAGTTTAAATTTATTCGGTTTAAGAAGTAGATATATTTTCCGAGAGTTTCTTTTAAGTAAAATATGGTAGTTATATGCCTTGTTTATTGAGTTTAGCCTAATCGGAAAATAATGTTTAAATAAGATTATCATTTTTTTTACTTTTGTAACTGTAATAAATTTTAACAAATAAAGAATGTTTAATTTAGTTTAAACTTATATTTTTGCAATGCCGTTCCGGATGTTGGCATTCATCAGTAAGGTATCAGAAGAGCAGATTTGTTGACTATACTTTCAGGAGCACAATATTTGTTTCTTAATAAATTAATGTATTTTCTGTAATTGTCCTTTATATTTCTCAATTGCCCTAAATCACACCTTTAATTAAATCACTGATGATTCTACTAATTTACATCCGGATTGTTTAGCTATTCTCCTCAAAACTTCGTAGCAAAAATTATAATAAAAAAGTAGTATACAAGTGCTTTTTTTTTATAACCAGAATTACGAATTTTTCCTATAAATCACTACATTTATAATGAGCATTTTTATAATCAGAGCAACACTATGTATTTATTTATTTATTGGTACATTAAATCACACCTTTAATTAAATCAGTGATGATTCAGCTAATTAAGATCCGGATTGTTTAGCTATTCTTCTCAAAATTTCGTGGCAAAAATTATTATAAAAAAGTAGTACACAAGCACCTTTTTTAACCAGAATTACAAAATTTTCCTATAAATCACTTCATTTATAATTCACATTTTTATTACCCGAGCAGAAATTGTTCTGGAGTAGATCTCTTGACACTGCTGATAACGAGTCAATAGACTACCTTGCAAAGTAGGAAGCTTCTATCCTACAAACAGCAATAAAAGCTGTCCCTCTTGCTTATGCTAAGCGCCTATTCAAGAAAAAGATTAAGGATTTCACTTGAAACCAAATCACAGAGAGAAATTCTAGAAAGATCTGGTGGAATAATCTCGAAGATCTCCCTATGCGGCAAAGGCGCAAAGCAGTACCCGGGTTTCGACTAGCCACAGAACTTGACTGCGTCTTTAAACATCTTCATCGAATTCATGTTGCACAGGCCCCTTTCTGCTCTCTCTGTGACTTTCAGTAAGAGATGGATGCAGGCCACCTTCGCCGTTGCCCGGCACTAAATGACATCTCGTTGTGCGGCTGTTACTGGAGTGCAAGAGACTTATTGAGTTCATAGACTTTATTTCTCCGAGCCTGTTATATATTTCCTTGCTTTATGTTCTCATTTGTTGCTTCCTTTTTGTGGTGTAGAGGTTTTTCTGTAATTTTGTCCATTGGAAATAAAAAATTAAAAAATACCTTAGAAACGTCGTGTATTTATTTATTTATTGGTACACTAAATCACACCTTAAATTAAATCATTGATGATTCTACTAATTTAACTCCATATCGCCCAGCTATTCTATTCAAAACTTCGTAGCAAATACCATGTGTGGATGCTTGTGTTATACAAAACCATTATTAGACCTGTGCTCAGATATTGCTCAAAAACCTGGACAATGGCAAAATCACATAAAAATTGACCAGTTATGTTTAAAAAAAGAATCTCTCAAGAATTCAAGAATTTCAAGTGTAGTGAGCATTATAGGTACATAGTAGGTGTAAAAATACAATAATTAGATAAGCTAGTTGAAGGTAGATATTACATTAAAATAAAACGTATTGAATTTCCTGGACACAGCTGCAGAATATCCAGGGTCTACGATTTCAATCCAATAGGTGCCTGAATAACAAGCAGGCCACATTAAAGTGGGCTGACTGCCTTGTTGAGGTCTTTAAAACACCTAGAATTATTAAAGTACTAAGTTCCGGAGAGAAATTTGAACATTCTGGCAGGAATTAGAATATAATAAAGATTGAAAAGAAGCTTTTTTCAAGCTAAGAAAAAATAGGCCAGTTATAATATAAATTTTACTGAAATATAAGGACAACATTATATTTCTAAAGGTTTGAAATTTAAAGATAAGTAATTATTGACAATTCTTTTTTATCATTATAAATGAAAAATGCATGAAAGTTTACCAGGTTACCAACTTTCAGAACTAGTCACAAATTTATAAGCAGGTTGCGCTGCTATAAATAAATTGCGCTGCTAACTAAAATAAATTATCACTTTTATCAGAATAACAGAGTACCCCGTTTGCAGAAACAACGCAACGCTGTCTGGGGAAATAAGCATTTCAATTCGTCAATATTTCAATTCAGAGTCACCATCTATTGATGGATTAATTGTGAAAATTTTTTTGCCTTTAAGTTTTTCTATTATTAATTTTTTAAATCATCGATCGTTTTTGGTACAGAAATAAAATACAAAAACTATCCGATCAATCAACACATACTTCCAGCATAATTAAGAAACTGATTAAATTTGATTTCACATTTATCCCAACAACATCACCCCCTACCCAAAATAATAAGCAATATTGGAAAAGATTATCTCAAGAACTTTGTTATCAACTTTATTTACCAGCTTAATGTTTATAATTCCCATATTACCATTGGCCTAATAAAATTAGCCAATATTTTACTTGGCATTTCACGTTCCCTAAGCAACAAGGACGGTCTTCAATAATCTGCCCTATTTATTACTATCATCTACTGCACATTCTCTTCCCCTTAATGCAGAAAAAATTTCTTCCGTGTCACCAATCCCTAAGATCAGTCACTGTATTTCTCGCGTGGTTAGGAGAACTCATTAATTCAGTACTCATGACTGTCGCTCTAGCACACTCTAGTACAGCAAAGGCTGAAATTTCGTTGAAGATCGTCTTAAATTAATTACGATCTTTTATCGTTCAGGCGAGCGATGGGGAAATGGTTTTCTTTTCTAATTCAATAAAGGGCACATGAATTCTTAGAGAAGGGAATAAATTTTTAGTTATATTTGGCAGAGAAAAACGTTCGATATGCATTTTTTCCCCTTCTCCATAGAGGAACGAACTTTCGGTGTAGAATAATTCCTATAACTGATTTTGAGAGAATTTTCGTGGAAAAAAAATGGACATAGGTTCTTTCATTATGTACTATTACCTAATGAAATGGGAGGTTTTTGCTGACTTAATGAACTAGTATGGGATAATTTTGCTTAATTGAATATGAAAGAAAATTCTTTAACTAACTCCAGGTGTTTATTTATTTAATTATCATTGAATTTCTTTGACGTTAGGTTTTAAATTAAATTTTAGTGAAATTTTTTTTAAAAAAATAGAAAAATATGAAATTTAGATCTTTTACTCATAGGGTTCATAGGGTGGGCCACATTCACACATCACACACAACTGAGAACAACATCCATGCCCTGAGGGGGATTCGAACCAGCAGCCTTTGGCTTCGCAGTCAGGCACGCTAACCTTTGTATAATAATTCTACAATGGTATAATCTGTAAGAATCCTAATAAGGTTCCTAACTTATGTTTGTAATTTTGTTAAGGTTTATAACTTTGTTAAGGGTTTGCAATCTTGTTAGGTATCTGTAAAAATCCTAATAAGATTGGGTTTGTTTTAAATTCTTGGAAAAAATTGTAATTAAAAGCATTATGCTAAATATGCTATTCAATTCAATTAGACTAGTTTTAAATAAAAGTTTTGTTTTTGTGAAATAATACATTTAAAAAAGAAACTTTTCAAACAGGGGGTCACTGTATGAAAAACTTATAATAATATTCCAATTATCTATTTGAAATGCAATTCAAAAGTCATGTTTCAAATCAAAATTCTTGTTTCCACTCAAAATTCCAATTTATTGTAAATTAAACATATGATTAATTAAAACACATTATAAATTCCATATTATGAATAAACTATTTAAATTCCATAAAGCAAAAAATGTTTGTTTCACTAAAGTATTAAATTTCAGACAGTTAAGTATCACATCATCATTAAACACTTTTAAGTGGTGTTTAAAAATAGTTTCAGCCTCATTTTACTCACGGGAATTTTAATATATTAAACAAAGTTAAAAGAGAAATTAAACTTTCCTGAAAGAAAATGCAAGCTCTAGTTTCAAATTGAAGTGTAACAACTATTTAATTTTCNAGATACCAGTTCATAGGGTGGGCCAGATTCACACGTACACAACAGAGGACAACACACAGAAAGAAACATCCATGCCCTGAGGAGGATTTGAATCCACAGCCTTTGGCTTCGCAGCCAGGCACGCTAACCTTTGTATAATAATTCTATAATGGTATAATCCGAAAGAATCCTAATAAGATTGGGTTTGTCTCAAATTAAAAGTATTATGCTAAATATGCTATTCAATTCAATTAGACTAGTTTGAGGTGAAAAGTTTTATTTTTGTGAAATAATACTTAAAAAAGAAAAAATAAACTCATCAAAGAGGGGGTCACTGTATGAAAAACTTATAATAATGTTTTAATTTTCTATTTGTAATGTAATTCAAAAGTCATGTTTCAAATCAAAATTCATGTTTCAACTCAAAATTCATGGTTTAACTCAAAATGCATGTTTCCACTCTAAATTCCAATTTATTGTAAATTAAACATATGATTAATTAAAACGCATTATAAATTCCATATTATGAATAAACTATTTAAATTCCATGAAGCAAAAAATGTTTGTTTCACTAAAGTATTAAATTTCAGACAGTTAAGTATCACATCATCATTAAACACTTTTAAGTGGTGTTTAAAAATAGTTTCAGCCTCATTTTACTCACGGGAATTTTAATATATTAAACAAAGTTAAAAGAGAAATTAAACTTTCCTGAAAGAAAATGCAAGCTCTAGTTTCAAATTGAAGTGTAACAACTATTTAACTTTCAAGGTATTTTATAATAGGGATAAAATTAGGAAGATGAGACTAGCTTTAAGCAAAAGCTTTGTTAACCTATTATTTGAACCGATAAAAGGTAAAACAAAATCATTGGTTCAAACAATCAAAACAAAATATCACTATATTTTGGTCACAATGACAATTACAAGTATAATTGTCATGTTTCATCACTTTTTATTCACAATTCACTTTAATCCGTTTTAATGCAGAATTTAATTGTTATGAGCATCTATTGACATTAACATTTTGATCACAGTGAACTGTTTGGATAAAATAGCTAACTATTTTTATGATTCTTAAAGTTATAAAACAACATTAATCATTATCGCCTATTTTAAAACACCACTTTTTTTACTCATTAGCACAATGTTTTCATCACAATGCACAAAATTATTGAGAACATTTTTATTTTCAAACCCTGATTATGAAGAACTTTCAATATACAATAGCGAACTATTTTTATTATTCTAAAGTAAGATATCATTTCGTTTGTCATTTACGTTTATCATTTACGATATCATTTACGTTTGTCGATAGCCCAATGGGCTATCAGCGACGGTCAGGAAAACATTCCTGAGGATGATTTAAAAACATGCCCTCAAACGTTTTCTAAGGGGATTGGTCTCCCTCTTTGGTTGCCTGAACTTCATGTGAAGGCGAGCACTTTACGATAGAACAGTTTAACGAGCCCTGATACCGTGCACCCTAGGTCCTTACGCAGGCTCATCAAGGTAGTCATTCACTCGCTACTGAACGCAGCCTGTGGTGCTTGACTTCAGTTTTCTACTGGGTGTCTTTACAATATCTCCACTGCGGGAATTACGATTCTAAAAATTATAAAAAAATATTTAAAGTTATAAATTACATTAAAATTGAAGTTTGAATATTTTAAAACTTATGTATTTTCGTTAGATTTTCTTAAAATCTTATTCCAATCAGTTATTTTCAGGGAACTAAATTATTAAAAGCAATTGTTGGTGTTTTCATTCTCAAATTGCTGTCAAGAACTGTTTGCTTAAGAAAACAAATCATTTTTTGGACATGAAGTGGCCAGCGATTTAAAATAGATTTAGCAATTTAGTCGATTTGAAATAGAGAACAATTTTCACGATTCTAAAAGCTATAAAATAATATTTATGGTTACATATTTAATTAAATTTGGCTTTTGAATATTTTGAAATTGAGCACTTTATTTATATATTTCCATTAAATTTTCTTCAGTATTTATTTTAATCAGTTATTCTCAGAGAACTTAAATATTGCGAGCAAACGTTGGTGCTTCATTTCAAGAACTGTTTTCCTAAAATTGTAAATTATTTTTTCGTGCTTAAAAGATGTACAAGCAGCAATAACGATTATAAATTTAATAAAATTCAGTGCTTGGGTTTTTTTAAACTTTTTGAAATTATTTTGAATCGTTTAGTTGATTTAAAATAGCAAGCAATTTCATGATTCCAAGAGCTATAAAATAATATTTATGGTTACATATTTAATTAAATTTGGCGTTTGAATATTTTAAAATTGAGCACGTTATTTATATATTTCCATTAAATTTTCTTCATTATTTATTTTAATCAGTTGCTCTCAGAGAACTTAATTCTGGAAAACAATTGTCGGTGCTTCATATTCGAACACAGACTCTCAAGAGCTGTTTTCTTAAAATTGCAAATTATTTTTTCGTATTTCAAAGCAACAATAATGATTATAAATTTAATAAAATTCAGTATTTGACTATCGTTGAACTTTTTATAGAAAATTTTCAGGATGAAATAAAGGCCAATAAGTCAATACACGTCATTTCTGCTTTTCGAAGTTAAACAACAACGAGCTTCAATCCAACATTATTGCGTTCGCTCACAGAAACTGTCTTGCAGACTGATGTTTTCTCATTATCTGCTATCGATTTTTTTCCTAGTTTACATAAACGGAAATGCTGTTATCATTAAAATATCTTTTTCTTTCATGCTTGGAAGCTTCTGTGACTGGCATATTTTTAAATTATATTCCGGAATATTCATTTTGACTATTTACATGGAAAGCTTGTCGGAGCTGTGGTGCTTTCACTGTTGAAGACAGGTTCTTTAAGGCTATTTTTTGTTATTTTACCGTATCGGGGAATATCTGACATTTAAATAGGGCGGTATTTTTCTCTGCTATTATTGACAGAGATGTCGGTGGGGAGGAGATTTTCAGAAATATCAGATATGACAAGATGAGAGTAAAGGGTTGTTTTTTTCGCGAAATAATCTTGGGGAATACATTTTTGATGTCTTGTCTTTTTTTGGGCTGTCAAGAGCTCGATTTTTTAAATGTAACAGCAATGATATTTTTTTCCGGAAAAATTTTATTTTGAGAATAAAGCTTTAAGAGTTTCCTGATTACTAAATTTGGCATGACATTCAAAGTTTAAAGGGGCTTAATTTATGTGTAAATCCCCCATTTAAGTTCAAATTAGGAAATTATGCGCTGATGGGATAATTTTCTTTAAGAATATATGATTTAGCTTTTTGAAAATGATTTTTACTCAAAGCAGCAACGATTTAAGCTGTTCTTTGGTGGAACTTTATTTTGATCATCTGAATACAGTATCGATGGTCTGTATGGCTCTGTCGTCATATGAAAAACGCTTTGCATGAAAGATTGGAGATTTTTTAAAAATTAATTTTTTTGTAAGTGTCTAATCTATTTGTTTTTTTAATCCTTTCCTGTGGGGTGTATCCAGTATGACAACATTAATTTTACAAATGTTACAAACCACTAAAAAATTTAAAACGAATTAATTTTAGAAACCACTATTCAATAAACAACAAAGAGCTAAGGTATATCACCTCTCTTTGAACGTACTGTCTAAGGTAGCGTTTACTAATATCTGCCTGTCTAAAATTTTCAATCGATATTTGTTGTTCCGGAAAGGGTTAAAGTCCGGAAATCTAATAATTAGTTTCTGTAAATGTGGATCGGATGTAGATTTTATTATTCTACTAAATGGATTTATTGTTAAGACACCCTTGTGCTAAATTTAAAAAAACACACAATTAAGACACGCATAATTTTAAAAAAGCACACAATTAGGAAGTGGATTTTAAAATAATTATAACTAATAAGAAGTTAAATAGATGCGTCCTCTACATTTAAAATATTTTAAACCAAAAATTGTGTAAATTACAACTGAAATTCAAAGAATTTTTTATTTGATTAGTACAAAGTTTCGATTCACTGCTCTTCCCACTACGAAAGCTTGTAATATGTTTTTACTGCGAGCTATTTCTTATTAATGAGATTTGTAATAGTTTCTCTTTATACAAAATCCTAATTTTTTGTACATACTATGGGAAACGTAATTTTCGACGGTTAAATTTATTGATTATTACTCTGCATTAATGATATTTATTTTCAAAATAGTAATCATATTATAAAAATTATATATAATAAGCTACATGCTTATTGTTTGTATATCAACGCGCTAAGATAAAATAAACTTTTGTACTCGGAGTATTTAAAACTACAAATAAAATGAGTATAAACAACTAAAACTCTAAATGACATAGTATAAAAACTTTTAGCTATTAAACAAAGTGGTTAGTAAAGTTCAATAGATAAAACTTATTAAAATATATAAAACTCTAAATTAAAATGATTAAAATTGCACGAGGATCAATAATCATTACCATTTTTACTAAAGTTTTATTTCTAAAGAACTGAAAGTTAAAAATACATTAAAATAGTTTTAATTTTTATCAGAAGCATTTCAGTTTTAATAAAAATGAAAAAATAAAATTATTCGGTTCAAAACTAGTTTAATACGAACTTGAGTTGCCATAACGAACGAAAACTACGATGAGTAGTTTTAGAAATTCGTGTTGGATTGCAAATAAAAATTATAATAGAATAATTTAACCGAACTCGAAGTACATAATCATCAGTTAAAAATGTAACTTCTTTTCTTTTAATTTTCCAGTATATTTAGAAAAAAAATTAATTCTAAGAATCGGTTTCCTTTTTATGAGACAAATGTGTAAACGACAAACAACAAAACTACTAAACAAATAAAAAAATGTTATAATGTTACAAAACAAATACAAACATTTATTTATTAAATTGGAAATATAAGCAAGTGTTGGTAATTCTAAATTAAAATTCAAAGCTTTCTATTTACTAATTTTTATTTCCTGTTTAACATCTTTTTTCAAGGAAAGAATACAGTTTATCCCAAATTAGTTTTATTAAAAAAGAAAACTAATTAGATTTATTTTGGTTCATGATTTTTTCTTAGAGAAATATTTTTGAGTTTTAAATGGTTGAGAGACTAAGAAGAAAAAGTTACACAATTCTATTTGAAAAGTAAACTTCTAATATTTAGTGAGTATTAGATATTGTAAAGCTCAAATATAAATATCTTAAACAGTAAATTTTAAAATAAATTAGTTAAAATAAAAAATATAATTGTACAAGTAATATTTTTTTGAAAAAAAATTTTTTAAGAACTTTTTTTTAATTAAAGAATTAATTTAGAATATTTTTTTTAGCGCATATGTTTTTTCTATAGTTTCATGTACGTACAATGCGCAAAAAAAACAGACCACTCTAAATAACTTTTGATCAAATTATTGGATCTTCACGTTCTAAGACTTAATCTTAATGGTTCAAAGGGGTGATCTCAAGTATGCAAATTAATTAGTGGGGATAACATTTTAAGTTTCAAAACTCAGACACAAAAACGTACTTTTTGTGAATAAGCATACCTTTTTTTATACGGATTTGGATTTCTGACCCCAAAATACTTAAAAGCGAAATTTAAAAGCGAACTTATAACTTCTTAAACGCAATTATAAAATTCAATTATTCAAGGATCTATTCAAAAAATAACTTTTAATAAATATGTATATATTAATTTTTATTTAATTTAGTCAAAAAAATTTGAATTGTAAGGAATGCAATTTTTTACATAATTTTACGTAATAAAATGCAAATTGGGAATGAAATTGGTGAAGTAGTTCTTGCGAAATCGAATTTTTATGATACGACTTTTTTGAAATTCGATTTCTCAAGATCTATTTGACTGATTTCACTCAAACTTTGTAAAATTATATTCTTTACTTCGTAAAAAAACTCAAACTTTGTAAAATTATTTTCCATGTAAAATTGTATTCTTTAATAATTTTTATATATTTTGGGGTTCAAATATCTGAAGCCATCGAAGAAAAAGTATGTTTATTCAGAGAAAGAACATTTTTGTGTCTGATTTTGTAACTTACAATATCGTTTGCAGCAAATAATTAGCACATTTCAGGTCATCCCTTTAAATCATTAAGATTAAGTCCTAGAATATGACGATCCGATCAATAGATCAAAAATTACTCAGAGTTGTCCGTCTTTCTTCGCACTGTACAACCCGTGATTTGCGAGTTATAACTCACTGGAAAAATGTGGAAACCGCAAATCATTCTTATTATATTTTTCAGAATATTAAGCAATTAACTCATTCTACCGAAAAGCACTTTAAAACTAAAATATTTGAGCTAAATATAATCTTTTACCGCGACCTCTCTAAACTACCATTTAAAACCGCCATACAAATACCAACAGTAAGAAAAGACAAAGTTGAGAAGTCATACTGCAAAGTCTCTATTGTTCCATGAAGTGACAAATGCACCCCCGTTAACTAACTGGCCGCTAACACAGTACAACGAGATAAAAGCCAAGGGTTAAAATCTTTTGGACCGTGATTCCCGGGGGATGGTTGAGGCACTTTATGCAAGCCTTGTCTCAACTATTGCCTCTCTCTAAAGAGGGTGTTTGTGTAATGTGAGCCCTCCAGCTTCTAACAAAAGACCATTCATTAAACAGAGCACCTCGGAGTATTGAACTTAATTTAATATTGGGGTTAAAGAGAAAACCTCTTTTGTTGCTTTCTCCGCTGAGACCTCTACGGTGTCCTCCGGACCTTGAATAGTTTCCAGGACATTGAAGGAATGTTACATTTGAGATTTGCCAGGAACAATCTTTTTGGATGCAATTCTGGAATTGAATCGGGGGAAGAAAATAAAATGGCTTGAGCTTCCAGAAAGTTTTTTTAAATTTCGTGCTTACATGACACATATGTATGGGACACAGTATTGGAAAAAAATTAAAATTGCTTAAATCACTCTTTATATGGAAAAAAAGGGTAATTTTTAACAGTTGTTTACTGAATTCATTGCTTAAAACTGTTATGAGTACGAAGTCAACTTCAAATAATAGAATTGGTCGCGTAGGTGGATTGTGTCATAGAGATTTGGCAATTATTTGTAGCTTTCCCATTAAAAAGAAGAGCCTTCCTATTTAATCATAGCTGAAAAACAGAAGAAAAATATTTACATGCGGCTTTCGTATAATTTTGTACCAATCTTCAGTTACCACGCATTAAATGATATCGATAATGGGATTTAATGATGAGAACTAAGCGTTGACAAAAAGTGTTTTCATTAAAATGGTGAGTTATACTATTTTATTATCACTGAAGAATGGGAGCAAACTATATACATGTAGCATCCATATTATTTTGTTTCAATCTTCAGTTATCACGCACTAAATAGTATCGAGAATGTGATTTAATGATAAGAACTAAGTATTAATGAAAAGTATTTTCTTAAAAAAAGGAGAGCTATATATGATATTGAACACATCGCTGAAAAACAGAAGTAAAATGTTTTATTAGAGGGTATATTATTAGCTTATAGAGCGTACATTACATAATATTTCGTAGCAATCTACTGTTATAATGCTCTAATCGAGAATGGGATTTAATACTAAGAATCAATGAAAAATCGGTGGTCAAACAAGTAAATCAGTAAAACAAAGAATTGAAAAAAAATTGCTTTTATCAAGACCCTTATAGAATGATGAGTAATTAATTACATTTCCTGATATAATGTTCATTAATTTACTAAGTTATAAGTGCTAATTTTTATTTTAAATTTTAGAAGGTACGAGTAGTGTCATTATTATCGTAGAAACTTTAATATTATTCTTTGTAACTTTCTATTAAAATATGGAACAGTGTTTTTTTAATTGTTTTAAATAAAAGAAAAACGCACCACTTAAAAAGAATGTTCGAATTCTTCCGTATCAATCCATAATTACCACACTGAAAACCAATACGAGAATATGAGGTAATATTAAAAGCAAATTGTTGATGAAGTAGTATTGGTAAAATAAATAAAACCGGTAACTCAACTGAAAAAAAACATTATTTATTTTTAAACAACTCTCATTATAGTAAGATGATGAGCAATTCATAGCACTACCTGTTGTAGTATTTACTAATTTAAGCTGTCATAAGTACAGTTTTACATTTTAATCCCAAAAGGCACGGCATGAGTCGTTATTATCTTATAGTCATGCAATATAATAATTTATATATATATATATTTATATGTAATAACAGGGCTCCAATCCTGTTATCAGTGTTGTATTTATCTTGAAATAATTGCAGTCATAAGCCATCAGACGTTCTAAACAGGTTTATTCAAAGGTAGGCTGGTATTGCTAACAATTCACGTCCCCACTCCTGCAAAGGAGGGGGAGTGGACAAGACTCCGGACAATCCCGGAACAGCTTATCAGGATCACAT
>NC_092208.1:63617096-63657151 GCF_043381705.1 Parasteatoda tepidariorum
TATATATATATATATACAGGGCTACATCTCTGTTATTGTTGTATTCAGCTTTAATAATGTAGTCAAAAGTCATAATGATACGCTCTAAAAAGGTTTATTTAAAGATAGGCTGGTGGTTATAACAGTTCACATCCCCACTCCACAAGGGAGGGGGTGTGGACAAATTCCAGATGGTTCCGGCAGATGTTTATTGGAACACGTTATTCAGCAAGAGACATGCGAAAACCATCGGTCTCGCATTAAATACTTACAGATTTTGATGTAAACAGGTTCCAGTTGTACATACCTTTGTAACTCTACGCATTATGGAAAATCATTTAATGCTTCCTAATATGGATGTGAAAGAGGGTAAAGATTCTAAAAGTAACTCCTCCTTTGAAATATAAATCTAATTATGATTCAATGGTATGTTTTCAGCCTTGTCCCAAAATAGAATTTCCACACCTATTCTTTACCAAAGACCTTAACATCAAACAATACTAAAAATAACTACATGAATTATTTTGAACCATTGTTTTCATTTATTCGTAAATTTTGCATTCATTATATTTAGTGTATTATTTTGTGTATTATTACTTCTTTTTTAATTATTACATTGTTTAAATATTTTTTTCTAAAATATTAATGAAACGTTAAATATTTAGGATTTTATTCTAAGTTATGTTTCTACTGTGTTTACTGAACGTAAGCTATTTATCGCTCTAAGCTTGCATGCCTAAGTTAAATAAATCAACGCACTAGAAAGTTTTAAAAAAAGTTGACAGTTACAAAAAGTTGATTGACAACTAAGACGAAATTTTTCGTTTTGGTATTTACTTAAAATAGTGGTTAAGATGAGAAAAATAAAACCATGCAGCAAGTTTTCAATCCTTTTTCGAAAAAAATATTTTTCTGTTGTATCGTTTATTATAATGATCTAGAGAAAAAAGTCTAAAACTAAGCAATAATCTCAATGTAAACAAAGTATGACTGTGCCGAAAATATGAAAATTTATGTTAAGTTTGTAATAAATTAAATCTTAGGTAAATATCACAGTATTAGTAAAGACTTTGATACGTGTATTGCATTTTTGTAAGTTTATTCATGTTTATACATTTAAAACGTTTTTCTTTCTTTTTGTAACTGGTGCTTTTTTTCTGACTTTGGCGCTTTTTTTCTTACATATTTTATGATATAAAATATCATTCAACTTTTATTCTATTTTTTTTTTATTTTTGAAATTTAAATTTTTTTGTTTTTGTTTTTCATACTACACAATATTTCAGAAACATTCCTCAAGAGAACTATATTAAATTTTGAAAGTAAATTTATAGTTCAAATCAAAAGTATTTTAAGTTTTACTCAAAAAAAGTTGAAAATTCATAATTAAATTATTAGTTCCCAATTTAATTTATGGTGCTAAATATAACAACATTATTTAATTTTGGGATAAATAAATTTTCAAATGTATCTATTTCGTGATTGCTATCTTGGAACCATATTTCTGATAGTAAATAGATAATTTTCTTAACGATATTAAGATCAGTATATTAAAACTTAATGTATTTATATAAGTTTAAGTAAATACGTAATATACATTTAATTAAATATTACGAAATTTCAACATTATTATTCCTGTCGTAAAATAACAATAAGAATTCAAACACATCTTACGTTTATCGTAACTAAATTTCGTTATAAAAAATTAAAATTTACTTAATTTTGAAGAATTAATCGCAATTTAATTTACGGTGATTGGAAAGTTATAAGATTATTTTATTGGACAAGCAGCCTTTGCAAAGTTCTATTTCAGAATTTAAGCAGCTCGAAGAAACTTTTTTTTATTCTTAAATTTCAAATATTATACTTAGATTTCTAGCAAGATAAAATATTATAATAAAATATAATGTATGATAAAATAATTTTTAAGTGTAAAACTAAAGACTTATGGCTATCTCAACTATATTGAATTGTAATATGTTTTCATTATTGTTGAATGTCTCTAAATATTGAACTTTTGCAAAAAAAAAAAAAAAAAAAAAAAAAGAAAAAAGAAAAAAATCATAAAAAACTTATATTTCAACTCTATTTCATTGTATTTATTTCCATTATAACTGATTTTCTCTGAGCTCCTTTGAATAATCATCGGCTGACATATTTTATGATTCGTATAAAAAAGAAACATTTGCAAAAAAAAAAATGTGTTCTTTCACAACTTCCATAAATATTTTAAGTAAAAAAAACTCATTCAAATTTCCACACGAGAATATTATTTGAATATACATATAAATGTACAATAGAAATATATTTCTACATATTTATTTCCAATAGAAAAAAGAGATATACAATTATCAAATTTAACAGTTTTTAAAAACTAAAATAAGAAAAAAGAATAAAAATACTATCCTTTCTTCAAATGCTCTTTTTTCTATAAAAAAAAGTACAATTGGTTGATATTTGTGTTATCTATATAAATAAAACAGAATGTTCATATGTATGAATTAGCATGCAGCATATACAGATTGCCACCAAATTTGGTATATATACGTTATAAGGCACGTAAAGTATCTAATTGTGATCTTCAAAACTCCCTCAAACAATCGGTTCACACACTGCATCACAAAGAAAGATTTTTCCATAGGTTTTAAAAATGAACATAAAATATGAGTGAGGTGTTAGCTTGCCGTTCTGAGTTTTATAAATTATTTATCTTTGGTTTCCTATTTTAGGTCATCACAAGTAAAATTAACGCTAAGAATTTTTGAGATGCATGGTGATGACATCGCCTAATTTAAAATTAGAAAGGTATATGAAACCAAGTGTTTAAAATGGATACTCAAATTTCACGAAACTTTTTTCCTTCTTGACGAAACAATCATTTCTCGGTATATATTCCCAACCAAAAAAATAGCACTGAATGTATCTAATTTTTCTAATACTCACTTTATCAGAGGCACCATATAGGTGGATTAATGACGCTCAAGCAACACAAGAACAAACACGCCCATGCGCGATTCGAACCCGCGATCTTCCTGGTGCAAAGTTAACTCATTGACCAGCATACAAACCGGTTATCTTGCCTGGTCACTTTTTTTTCGATCTCCTAGTCTTTATTCTAAATACGTCATTCAAGTTAGTAATCTCCCACAATGCACAACAATAAGATTTCGGATTGAGGAAACATTTTCGTCATATATTTGAGAGTTCGTGCTTCGTCACAAATTACGTGCTTTCGTGACAAAATTATTCTCGAGATTAATGAATTACAGCTCAAGGATTGCGGATTCGTCAAAAGTGAGAATTTTATTTATGAGATTGTATAAACTGGATGAAACTCAAAAGTACATATATTGTAGTTATCAGTTGCTATATTATACCTATCATATAGCAGTGCCTATAAATAAATAGTGATTTGACGATTTTTTACGGGCTTTAAAATAGGTAATAATATCAGTTCGTAAAAAAGATTGTAAAAATATTAGTGCGGTTACAAATAATTTACGAAATTAACAATTAATTCATTTTGGTATTAGGTTGCAAATTGAAATAGAAAAATTAAATTTTGTGTTAAAAAGCTAAATTAATGAAGAAACGAAGCTTATTCGTAGGTGAGAACTGTAAAAAGTAGACTTTCTGTTATTAGTGGCAATAATGCTTAATTAATTAATAAATTTTTGTGGTAAGTAATACTTTCATTACGTCAATTAGTGTTTTTTAATATGCAAATATACTAGGATTGGTACCAAGATACCTACTAAAGGTACTGTTGAATTAGGCTTCTAATGGCCCAAGAAAAGAGATAAAGTAACAGAAAAATGTTAATTATGGTACTTTTAACTATTCACTATGGTTTACCTCGTATAATACCATTATGCCAAATGATTCAGAATATTGTTAATCTTTATTTTCAATCTTTATAATCAATCTTGTCAATCTTTATTTTATGTAATTCAATAACGTAAATCAGCGTTTCTCAACCTTTCAGTATTCGCGGCCCAGTTTTCAATCATAATTTTCATCACGCCCCCCACTTGCAGTAAAATGTATACAACAATAATGTATATTGAGTATTTCGAATTCTGTCTTTAAATTATTTTTAACGAACTGCCAAAACAAAAGTAAAGTAAAAGCCAGCAGCAATTGAGATTGTAGAAACTATGTTTGGAGTTAATTTTTCAGAACAATTGCAATTCATACCTCTTTCAAATGATACTGTTGCTCGTCAAATTGGTGATACAGCTGAAAATGTAGTGTCAGCTTTTCTCGATGTTACGTGACAAAATGTTTTCAATACAGTTTGATGAAGCAATGCAGATGCTCATTTAATTGCCTATGTTTGATTTTGTGATAATATGTCAGTAATGGAACTACTTTTCTGCAAATCAATGGAACTCAAAACAATAGCGCTAGCATTATTTGCTATTTTAAGTGATGTTATGAATGAGGCAAACATAGAATGCAAAAATTGTATCGGAATATGAATCGATGGTGCTCGTTCAATATCCGAAAGGTTCGAAACTACACAAGCACTTGTAAAACAAAAATTGACTCAATGCGTCTGGACACATTGCATGATCCACAGAGAAGCTTTGGCTTCGAGAGAAATGCGTCCTGGTTTAAATATTGTGTTAACTACGGTTGTAACCGTTGCAAATTATGTAAAAAATGAGAACCCTGAGATCGAGAATCTTTTCCGCTCTTTGTAATGACATGGGTTCAGTACATTCAGAGTTACTTTTTAAATGAGAGGCAAGATGTTTATCACGTGAGAAATTTTTGCAGCGTGTTTATGAATTAAGAGAAGAAATCGCCATTTTCCTAGAAGAAAATAGCAGACAGGAAACCGAGAATTTTCAATATTGCTTATTTGTGATGAAATTGAGCTACTTGGTCGTCATATTCGAGAAATTAAATAACTTGAATCTTCAACTACAAGGAGCAAATACACATATGCTGGATACGAGTGATAAATTTAATGCTTTTTGTAGAAAATTGGAATTGTGAGGCAGAAATTTAAAGCAAAAAAGACTTAACAATGTTTGCAAATGTGGATAATTGTACTAAAACTTATGAGGCTGACGAAAAACACGCAAAAGTTGTTTTTGTAACAATTGAAAATCATTTAGCCATGCTGGCAAGGAATTTTAAATAGTATTTTCCTGCTGACGACAAACTGATAGCAAGTTAAGAGTGGGTTAGGAATCCATTCTCCCGAAGGACTCTCAATTGATGAGGAAGAAACATTCATAGACTTCACGACATGTAGCGAAACCAAAATACAATTTAGTAATAAATCACCATTTGAATTTTGGGCAGGAGGGTGATTTTTCTGCACGAAAAACAAGGGCATTTCGCATTCTATTACCATTTTCAACATCCTATCTTTGTGAAACTGGATTTTCTGATGTGGCTTCTTTGAAAACAAAATATAGATCACGGCTAAATATAGAAACAGAGCTGAGAGTGGCTATTTCTAATATTAAGCCTCACCTCAAAAAACTTTGCTCTGCAAAACAGGCCCAAGGAAGTCACTAAAAATTATATAAAAATTTTTTTTTAAATTCACTAAAAATTATAATTTTTTTTTTTTAAATTTAGTATGTTTTGATTAAGTTAGGTGGGTAAGCCAAAGATAGCCTGTGCTCTTAACGTAGCCCACCCCCTAAAGTAAAATTAAATTTATTTTGAATAATAAGATGTCCCTGCTGCATTTTAAATTTTGTATCTGAGGTGCACGAGGCTGAATTGGAAGATATTTCCTTGAATGGTCTCCATTGTATGAAGTGATTTAATTTTTTGCAGTTGTCGTTTGAATTTCCGGGTGAGAAGATATTGTAATTTATATGTGTTTAAATTCTTAGAACTTTGATTTATGATATGTTTTCTGAAAGTTTATTTCTTTTTCTTTAACACATTACTTTAATTCGAATTAATCTATCAGATTAATAGTTTTTAGTCGTGCAAATGGTGAGAGAGACCATATGCATGTTCCCAAGGTGGCCAGACACCTGTGCCACCTTGGGGACACGTGGGCCACCTTCGGAAACAAACGTGAAATCTATAAAAGAATTAATTATAAATCATTACGTAGCATATTATTTCTCAAAAAGGAATGATTGAATTGAATGCCAACTGATTTATTTCATTTTAAGCAAATGTGGAACTTTAGTATTTCTTAAATTTTTGTAATATTTAGAGGTTCTCTGCACTTTAGTAAAGTTTGTGATATTTTGTTTCAAGTTTTTTGTATTGTTTGCATTTTAAAGTAATTTTTCAGGTATTTTTTTATTTTCGTGGTAGTTATGAGTGTTTTTGTGGTCGATTCTGGTATTTTCTTGTAAATTTGGTTACTTTTATACTAGTTATGGGTTAGGTTAGTTAACTCTTGTATGGTTTACTAACTCTTGTTAGTTAATCCTTTTGAAAAAATTAACTCAGTAATTCTTGATTAATTCTAATGAGTTAACTCTAACGAATAGCTAGTGACTTCACACAAGAGCTATCAATGTAAAATCAATAAACAAAGTATACACTCTAAAAACAAATATCTTTTTTAAAGTCGGTAAACTTGTTCCTACCAGCAAGACACTTAAAGTGCCTTTTTAAAAGATGTTTGCCAGTCCAAATGTTTTTTCTAAAGATAATTTGAGTAAATGAGAAAATGATTTCAATATATGGCTCACCTTTGGAACCCGTGGGAAACCTTAGGCGCAGAAGGTACAATTTTGAAATTGTACTATAAAATAAATGAAATTTCATTTTACAATTAAAACCATATGTGATATATATTTGAGATAGGTGTAAGATGTTACAGAAAAAAAATCAGCCACACAGACTTAATCAGAAAATTAGGAATCCACAAAGCAAAGCCAGCCTTGGCTCCCCACCATAAGTTTTGATTTAATAAGTTGTTTCACCTTAATAAATTATTAAATATGTCGAAATGTATTCTGTTTTCTATGTTTACTGCGCACTTTCCTTTCATCCAGTTAATAAATTTTTTCAAATAATATTTTCTCTTGAACATTCTCGCGCCACCCCTCTAGTGCGCTCGCGCCCCCCTAGGGGGGCGCGCCCCACAGGTTGAGAATCGCTGACGTAAATGCATCGCTAAGAGCAATAAATAGTTATAAATGAAAAAAATTATTCTTTTTGCTGATTAATTATTAATTGTAAAATTAAATTAATTAATTGTGCTCTGAAATATGTATTTTCAGTTTTCTGCATAATTTCGTAGTTTTGATTAATACCGATTTATTAATTATTTACTTTTTTTAACTCATACAAAGAACGGGTATTCATTTTGTTTTAACAACAAGGAACACTTTGTGCACGATTTATAATAATTCAATGAATTTTTTTAAAAAAAAATTAAGGTTCAGGCCTGCGTAATAGAATATACAAATATTGTTTTTGAGCTGAAAAAAAATACTACGAAATAAAAGTTTATTAAAAGCTCAGTATTCCCAATAACTTAAATATATACGGTAATAAATGCATGATCAAAAAACGATCAGATTTAAAATTTTATTTATTTCGAAGATTCATAGCATATTTTACCTAGAGCATCTTTACTAATGAGAATCTTTATTAAACACAAATACTGCATTAATAATTAATGCTGATTCTTTTATTATGGCTTTTTGAATAATATTCTAATTAAAATATCAGCTTTGTTTTCGCTATTACTGAGTAAGAAGGAAAAATTTATACATATATGCATATATGCATTAATACTTGCAGAGTTATTGTTAGGATAATGAAGTCATCAATCTAATCAATTCTTAAGACATGAAGATGGTGAACAGTAAAAATCATGTATTCGAATTTTATTTCGGCTTTGATGAAGAATTTGCTTAGTAATAGTAATTAATATGGAGTCATAAATAAACATCAGCTGGATCTTATGCGTAGATATTTGATGTTTGTTTTAATTATCCTTTTGATAGATTTTTTTTATTTTTGTTGTTGAAAATAACCCGAAAATTAATTTTTTTTTGGATCATAGACTATTTTACCAATTTATTTTATTAAATATTTTTAATTAAATGTCGGTGCATTGATACTATATCATTTATTACCTTTGTTTACTTTTTTAATAACTGTTTTTCGCATCTATATGATTGGATATTTTGTAATTAAAAATTCTACCATTTTCGGACTAGCAAAAGCATTCGTATTTTTATTGAAGCTCTATCTCCGACGACAATACAAATTCGATTGCTTTTGACCCTGGTAAGCAGAATTTATTTCTATTTTACCAACAAAAGGAATGCATTTTTAAATAAAATTTCGATTATTTTTTAGAGCTCTCAAATGTTATCCAAAGCTGTACTTTTAACGGCAATACACGTTTCAATTGCTTTTCCCACTAAAAGAAGAATGTACTGACATATTATTAACAAAAAGAATTCATCATTATTTTAAGGATTAATATGGTAATATGATATAATAAACAGCTAATACAGCTTTTACTGCTTAACAAGGCATTTTCAGCTTAATTTTGAATCTATTTTTCAGAAAATGTAGCAATCTAAAACTCAACTTGAATTTCCCATTTTCATGACCTAAGTTTATCAATTAAACATAAGTTCCAGTTATGTATATGACACCCATGCTTATTTTTTTTACTCTTGAAATTTATGAACATCAAAAAGCTTTATTTTAATGATGATTCAGTTTGAAAAAAAAGTGGAGTTACTCTCAATTCCACGTTTTATTTATATCCTTATAAAACTAGTACATTTCCAGTGTAAGAAGAAGCAAACTAAAGTAGTAATTTCACAAACAAATCCGGAATAACTGACCCCCTCTTAAAATTTGTAAATATATGAAGTACTTATTTTAATGATGGCCCAACTGTACTGTTTGAAAAAAGTGGAGTTAGTTTTAATTTCAAGTTTATACAAGTAACTTATATATTTTCTTTTAAAAAAATACGTCACTAGTGAAAAAGAAAGCAAATTAAAATGGCAATTCTATATATAAATCTAGAATTACGTTTTCTTTCTTAAAATTTGTAATTATATTTTAAGTATTAGTCCATATTATAAAATAGAATTAGTCTCTCTTAAACGTTCAGACAAGTCACCTATATCAATTTTTAAAACCAGTATTCCCAGAGTATTTCTGCAACACAAACAGGGAATCGAAAAACCAGATGAGTTGGAAAAAAATACGCTCATACTTAAAATTTTATATCCTAAATTAAACGAAAAGAGAGACTATCCGACTATACAGATAAGGTTTTATGCTGATTTAAAGTTAAAAAAGCTGATATTTATTAATGAAATTTCTGCCATCTTATCCGTTCAAAAAATAATAATACCAACTTAAATACGGCGTATTAGTATCTACATTTACAAGGAACAGAACTAAAATTTGACAGCCTAAGGACCTTCATTAAACAAAATTTGAATGTAAAAATGGATATTACCAGCAGTTTTCCCACAAGTATCATACTTCGTGCCCTGCTTCCCCAAACAGTAGAATATCTTCCTCTTCATATCTGTAATGTCCAATAAAAACCCCTAACCTCAGGGTAAACTTTGCATTAGCGTAAATAATCTCCGTGAATTGGCGGCAAATTTTGGCGATAAAAAGCTTTATAAAGGAAATAAGGAACGATATAAAACAAATTCATAATCATAACGATACTCTTGTCTGTGAAAGAATAGAAGGTCGTTTTCCTGGTGGAATAGGGAATTTCAGTTAATAACCCTCACGGGCAGATTTTTAATCTGAACCCGACGGAGGTGTTACGTACCCCCGTTTAAACTGACTGTCATAAAAATGGACGTTAAAGTGCTGTATATTCTCTTTTTGTTTAAAGTTAATGTCTGTCTTTATAGGAGAACAAATTACGTCTTTTGTTGATGTTAAACAAAGAATTAGAATAAGAATGTTTTTTAGGGAACTATAAATCACTTTGTAAAACTTTACAAGTGCGAACGTCTTGTCTTGTATTTTAAATATATTTAAATGAAAGTGATTTTGAATTAAAAATAATATATTTTAGTACAAAAGAAATATTTTTAAAGCATTTTTTAGTGAAACATTATTTCTTTCAATATTTTTATGTCTTTCAGCAACCTTTATAATAATGCACACAATTTGGATTGAAAAAGTAATTCGGAGTAATTGATTATTTTTTTTCTGATGAAAGTATTAACTTCGCGCCATTAAAAAACACTAGAAATAAATGATTAAAAAAAACACAGAATATTTAATTTTTTTATTTGTATATTAATTTATATGCATCTTCCGAAATGTAGATTTTCTGTGAGAGGTATTCTTTTGAACGCTTATGTAGCTTAACTACTGAACTATATAGCTGTGTGTATACATACACCGAACAGCCATTACATTATGACCACCCTGTTAATAACATGTAGGACCACCTTTAGCCCCCAAAACTGCTAGCACCCGCCGTGGTATTGATTCCACAAGGTGCTGATAGGTAGTCTGAGGTATCTGGTACCAAGCGCTCACCAACTGGTCCTGCAATTCCCTCACATTGCGAGGGGGTAGCGTGGCAGCACGAATTTGGTTTTCCAAGTAGGACCACAAATGCTCTATTGGATTAAGGTCAGGTGAATTTGGGGGCCAAGACATGACTTGAAAGTCACTGGAATGTTCCTCGAACCAATCCTTGACGATTCGACCCTTACGACATGGTTCATTATCCTGTTGGTAAGCAACATCCCCCGCAGGAAAAACTGTTACCATGAATGGGTGAACCTGGTCTGCAACTAGGTTCAAGTAGCTTACAGACGTCAGGATTGTTCTATGAGGATTATGGGTCCTAATGTGGCCCATGAAATCATTGTTCCTGGGCGAGAAACCATGAAAACCTTATCGAGCCCATTGTTATAGATGGAAGGTTGTCATAATGTAATGGCTCTTCGATGTAATTCGTACACGCAATATACACAGATGTACTTCTGGTTACTGTAAACTGAACAAACAGATTTATTTTACTTAAACAAATATTTATCCGAATTCACAAACAACTTCAAACATTTGCTTCTTTATCAATATAATACTTGAAAACACATTTAGACTAATGAAACACTCGGGTGTGACAAAAAATTGAATCAATGTTAAAATAGACTACTGATGCTTTCAACTTCACAACGCGCCTTCAAAGTTGTATTATAAAATATCGTGCAATTTTGCTTTAATCTTAATGTAGAGTTAAAGAGAACAAGGACGAATTCACTTTAAACCAAAATGTAAAATAATCAAGTTCAAGAAGGAATGCTTTGCATGGTAATGTGTCCCAATTTGGCACTATATTACAGTTGCAACAAATTTACTAATATCATTTTTTTTAATATCATTCTTATGAACGATACATTAAAAAGTTTCTCTTTCCAATTTTATGGTATAACTTAATTTTTTATTTTACTTGCATACCATTAACGACCATTAAAAGTGCAAAATTTTGAGTTTAAGGCTACGTTTTAAAAATCATTTAAAAAATTCTTAAGCCAATGTTATTAACTAATTTTATGATTTTAATTTACATTTAGTCATTTTGCACGAGACACTTGTATAAATGGAGATTACCACCGTTGCTTAATATTTTCTCAAGGTGATCAAATAGAATCAAGGAGTTTGAATTTTCAACACCAAAAATGACTTCTTTTTTAAGAAAATGAATATCTCTATGTTTGCAAAAAAGGTTATGTTAAAAACATTTACGAGGACTTCTTATAATTGAGACCCTGGGTAAATATACCAGGCCTTCCAATCTTATGATAGCTCTGACTAGCGTAATAATTTAAAATTTGAATGTATTTTTTTATTGTGAGCAAAAAAAGCTATTGTTGTTGAGAAAAAAATAGCTGGTATGTCCTGTAAGTTAGAAGAGCTTTAGAGACACTGCTATTTGATTTAGATTGTAGAATAGCAAAAGCTGATATCAAATTAAGATGCTTTGTTTTCCTGACTTCTTTTTTTTTATTTGATTTTTATTTCTAAATTTCAAAATATCTATTCCATTCTTGTCTTTTCAGCATTCATTTCAATCCGGAAACAGAACTGTCTCTGATTTCCTTATTTTAAAAGAAAAACAAAACAAACTCCTATAATGTTCCCGAAACACTTACTTTTATTGGATCGTCCTAGTGTTCCACGTACGGAATATTCAGGCCCTGTTTATCTAGGACATTTGCATACAACTCTAATAAAAACCCCAAAGCTTTGCTACAAGTAAACTGAAGAAACGAAAAAAAAACGAAACAGTTGAAACTGAATGGGCGAAACTATTCAACATAATGGAGGTAGGTAAGGAATATTTTGCTGAGGAACTTAAAACGAGTAAAAAGAAAATAGCGTATTGGACTTGAATTTTTTTTGAAATGGCATATATTCTTTGCGATATGCGGACTCCAACCTTGGTCTTCAGCAAGTCTCTTTGTTCAATAAGTTTAAAATATGATGATGAAGGCGAAACTTTTTCCTTTTCATTCGCGCTGGGTACGTTTTGTTTTCTTTTCCTCATATAACTAGATGCGCCGCTTTTTATTAGGATGCAATTCTTCTTTACGACAAAGACGAGCAATATCTTTTTTTATTATTCCATTTCTTTTTCAGAAATCCGTTTTTATATTACTCCAGTTTAATTTTCTGTTCCAATAGGCGGCGAAAAAATACTTTTTTTATTATACTATTGTGGATTTCGTTGAAATTAAATACTTTATTTGAGATGGTGGAGAAAAATTCAATAGAAAAAATTTAGAACGAAATTTCGGAATAGTATCTTTTGGAATTGAAAAAGTATTCTATTTTATTCATAGCATCTTTTTTTTATATTCTTTACTTAAAGGCATTTTAGAATTCCAATGTATCTAGGAATATTATTTTAGATTTTTCTTTCAGTTTCACATTTGTTTTTTAAAATTTCAAATTGTGTTCTTAAATTTAAGTAAGACGTTTTAAAATACCTACACAGTTTGAGATAGGCACAATAATAATCGAAATATATTACTTCAAATAATTTGCAGAAGACGAAATCTTCAACAAAAGTCTTTTTATTTAATTTTTTATTAAAAAAGGAGAATGAAGAAACTCCATTACATATGAAACTCCATTTTAGAATGCCATTTTGGAAAACAGTTTTAGTCAATTTACCTCTGAAGATTCTCGGCAATCAATGACCATTTTTCGAAAAATTCAAATTGCATAAAACCTTTTTTTAAAGACATACTTAACAAATTATGTTGTGCAAAACGAGTTATGTTCTGAAACTACAGCTTTGCTATGAAATTTTATGAAACAGATTTCCAAAACTGTCCTTTATAACATAAATCATTAAGACAGGCTTTTATGAAGAAAAACCTATTCTTTAAATGCTATTTTTGAAAAAAAGTTTTTAACTTTACTCAAAATGTTTTGCCTTATTTAAAAGAACGATACTCATTGAAATTATTTTGTCCTAACGATCTAAAATTCTTGGTGTAAATTTGAGATATAAACGTGTTCTAACTTTTAATGAAAAAAGTATCAGTGTAGTACAAAATTAAGAATATTTTAGTTTTCTAGACTTCAAAGCATTTCAAAATTTCAATGTATCTAGGAATATTATTTTAGTTTTTTTCTTCAATTTCACTGCGAAAAATAGATACTCAAATTTTACGAAACTCTCTTCGCTTGTGACGAAACCATTTCCTGGTATATGCTCCGAGCAAGCATTTCGTCAAAGTGATGAAATTATTATCGCCACTTCATCGAGGAAATAAATGTCGTCAATAGTAAAACAAATTTCGTAACCCCCCCCCCCCAAAAAAAAAAAACTCGTATTGTCTCATTTATCGAACTTTTCTTATTAAAATATAAATCAATAATATATTTTTTTGTTTTGAGTGAGTCATCTGGTTGTGAGTGATGCGTTATATCATCAATTGACTCATTCATTGATTCAATTATTACCCCTTTTTTTAATATTTTATGTTTTAAAAGTTAAATTTTATTTTTTTCTTATTTTTTGATTATCTGATTAGCTTATTCATTGATTTACTAACTAATTGATTCTCCATTTTTTTATATCTCTTGATACTCTAATTTTTTATTTCTTTTCTCTTATTTGTATTCTGATATTCCTATATCAGTGATTCATTAAAAATTAGATTCGAAAACGGATAATACATTTTTTATTCCATTTTCTAACCCCGTTGAACAATTGGTCCAATGTTGAGTTTACTAGCAGCGTTCAATACCGTGGTTTTGTAATTTTAAACCCTACCCAGAAGATAAGGGATCCCCTAGATCAAGCATCGGGACAATACGTGAAGAAAATTAATACGTGAAGGACACTCTAATATAACTAACCGGCGTTTGTGTTACAAGTATTAGAAAACTCCAAAACCCTGCCATGGTTAGCCTGACAGCAAGGGAATTGAAACACATAATCATTCGACTGTTGAGGATATTTTGNTGATAGCATTTCCAAGTTCCTATATGGTTGAAGCCGGTTTTAGTCACGTAAATTCAGTCTTAACTAGGAACAGAAATAAATTAAATATGGAGTTTCGAGGAGATTTAAGATTAAAATTGACCAATTTTGAACCCAATATAACAAACNAAAAAAAAAAAAAAAAAAAAACACCAGGCACACCCATGTCATTTATTAAGAAACAGTAAATCCGTAGTTACTTTACTTATTATTTCGACTCACTTATTATTTCATAAATATTAAGGTATTTATATTTCAACATTAATATATTTTTCATAAAACTATTGTTACACTATGTACTATTACTTTAATAAATGCTCAAAATCATAAAATAAATGTACAAACTCAGTATCTAATAGAGTTCTATTTTATTAACAGAAAATTACTTTTATGGGGGTCGAAAAATTATGTAGGGGTCGATGATCAAAAAAGTTTGGCAACCCCTGCCCTAGATCAAGCATCGGGACAATACGTGAAGGAAAATAATCCGTGAAGGACACTCTAATATAACTAACCGGCGTTTGCGTTACAAGTATTAGAAAACTCCAAAACCCTGCCATGGTTAGCCTGATAGCAAGGGAATTGAAACACACAATCATTCGACTGTTGAGGATATTTTGCGTTAGCACTGTGCGAATCGTGAGCAGAATTCTATCAGTCAGCCACAGCTGTGATTCGAACCTGAGTCATCCTATTAGGAGTCTCACGCTCTATCCCTTGAGCCACTGAGTAGATAATGCAAATTATTGCATTTTTTTTGAAAAATCGGTGCCAAAATATCCCAAGTTACAATATTGAGAGATTTTTTTAATTGAAATCAAATATGCTTCCAGCATTTGGCTATGCTTCGTATAATATATTATGAAGTGAACTGAGTTCGAATCTCGGCGATGATTGGTTAATATAAACTCCGTACCCGGCTCACACTGGCCACAGTGCTGAGGTAAAATTTCCTCAGTAGTAGATGGATCACGGGTTAGAGCCCCCTTGCCGTCAGTTCTCTTACCGTGGGAGATTTTCGTGGTTTTCTTCTTCATGTAACACAAATGCGGGTCAGTTCCATGAAAAAGTGCTCCATGAATGCTAGTTTGTCTGGACGTTTGATCCAGAAGTACCCTTGTCTTCTGGTTTGGGTTCAAAATTACAAAGATACGGAGTTGAACATAGGTAACGTAAACTGAAAATTCTTTTGGCTGTTCAACTACGGTTGTGAAATATATTACTCATTAAGGGACCTGATCAGCTGTCTCTGTTTTATGACTTACCTAAATTATAAAACTACTATGAATTTAATGGTGAATTGTATGGAAAGTTTGAAATCTACCATAATTGGAGAAATTATAAACAAAGTGTGTGGTCATAAAGGAAAGCGTCATAACCAAATCATGTGTTGAAAAATAACACTAAGTATATTTTTTATCATATGGAGAAATTGAATCATTCCTATTAATAATTTTTTAATAAAAAATTCGTATTTACTTTGATTGTTTTAACTTAGGCTCATTAGCAAAAGAAGAAAAAAAATTGATTTTAGTATTAAGTGATATGATCGTTTCATCCAACAAGCAACACGGCTTAAAATATTATCCGTATATTTGTTGTTTAATGCCCTTGATTTTTAATTTTGAATCTTATCAATGAGCAAAGATTGCCCTATTGTTTGCAAACGAAGTGACATGCATGCTTTTTTTAAATCACAAGAAGCCCTACGCATTAAATTTTATCAAATCACCTTCAAACGAGACTGTATCAAACAGAGGTTGGCGGATTAATGGGTTAGAGTCCCTTTTCCGTCAAGCTTATAACCATGAGAGGTTTCGTAGTTTTCTTCTCTATGTAACGCAAATACGGGTAAGTTCGATCAAAAGTCTCCCACTGAGGCAAATTTTTCTCAATCCTTTATAATGAATTATTAAATATAGATAAAATATTAAATACTGAAAATGTAAATTATATGATGAATAATATAAATAAATTATGTACTGAAGTATTAAACTTATTTTTTATAAAAAATATTAATCGCTTTAAAATGCCAGATTAAAACATATGTTCCTTCAAGACTGAGTAATAAACTTTGCATGTGAGAAATTATCAGTTGCTGAGTAGATTTCATTCAATATTGAGTCCACATATTACGATTAATCTTTATATATTATTAATCTCACTTTCGTTATAAATTTTATTAAATAAGTATTATTTGGAGCCGCAATCCCTGCTCGATTTCTACGCTATAATTACCGTGTATTGTCTATAAATACATTGTTACAGAAGATAGTCGCAAATAATTGTTTTTTACAAGCATTGCACGCTGAATTCGCAAAGAATTGCGCATTTAAAATTAGTAAGAGCAATAAATTTTCGAGCGAAGCTTGATTATCGCAAAATCTATATTAAAAAAAATCGAAATGTTTATAGGTATGTGTGTAGTACCTTTTACAAACTATAATTCTTAACCAATATTCACCAAATTTGATTTATACAGGTTTGAAGGCACGGCGAGAAAACTTTCTTCACTTTTAAAACTCCTTTGGACTACTGATTCGCTCTACAACCCCAAGAAAGAGTTTTTCATAGGATTTGATAAGTATTTTATATGATACACGATGGCTTTGGGGGGAGGGGTTCGCCTTCCAATTAGGTAAACGGGTTCGAATCCCGGTGATGACTGGTCGATACGAATCCGCATCCGGCTTACAGCGGCCACAGTGCTGACGTGAAATGTCCTAAGTGGTAGACTGATCATGGGTTAGAGTCCTTTTGCAGTCAGGCTAACCGTGAGAGGTTCTCGTGGTCTTCCTCTCCATGTAACGCAAATGCTGGTTAGTTGCGTCAAAAAGTCCTCCACGAAGGCAAATTTCTCCCAATGCTTGATCCGCTTGATCCAGGAGTTCCCTTGCGTTTTGGATTGGGTTCAAAATTAAAATTCAACGGAGTTGAGCATTAAAAGGTGCAAACCCAAAAATTGGGTTGGCTGTTCAACGATGGTTATAAAATAAAATATTTTATAATATTTTATAAAATAAAATATTCCATAAAATAAAATATTTTATAATATTTTATAAAATAAAATATTTTATAATATTTTATAAGATAAAATATTTTATAATATTTTATAAAATAAAATGTTTTATAATATTAATGATTTCCTATATTGCTGCTCTATTTAATCAAAATTTAGTTTTATCGCACGTTTTAATGAATAATTTATCTTTGGTGCCCGAAATTAAGTTATCACAAATAATTGTCAACGCTAACAATTTCACGAAGTATGATGATGTCATTTGCCGAAATAATATTTTGAAAGGTATAGGAAACCACATTTTTCTTAGATTGATACTTACAGTCATAAAGCCTGTTTTTGTAAACTAAAATAATAGAAATTTTCTAAGAACTAATAAAATTAGATCGGTAGTATTTAATATGACATTTAATTAAGCATCACAGGCATCAATAATATTTTGGCGATATTTTACAGTCTCCGAAATAGTTACCAAAATTAGATCACCAAAATTATTATAAATATATTAGTGTCGTTACTAATTATTTTTCAAAATAACAGTTAATTAGTTTTGATAACGGGTACAAATTGAAACGAGTAAAAGTTTTATGTATAAAAGCTAAATTACTGGAGAAAAGGTACTTATCTGCTAATGAGGGCCTTAAAAAATTGCCATTCCCTAATTGATGCCAACGAGGCTTAATTTATTTTGGTAATAAGGACAACTTTTATTTTACAAATAGGGGTTTTTAAATTTGGCCTAAATATTCTAAAATTGGTACTAAGATACCTTATATAAGTTCTCCGGAAATAGGTTTCTTACGTCCAGCCAAAAAATAAGTACCAGAGGAAATTGTGGATTATAGTAATTTATTGATTGGTGTCTATGATGGACTTTTTTATGCCAAATGATGATGAATAAAGTTAATCCTTATTATGATGGGATGATTTTCTGAAAACATGTTTTGCTTAATCTAATAACGTACAGTCACTGGGATGGGCAATAAATAATAAATCTAAGTACCTTAGTGTATTCAAGTGTGTCAATGTATGTGTTTTAGTTTTGTGCATGAGTTCGTAATGTTGATCCATACTAATTTAACGATTTTATTTTATTTTTCTAACCCGTGCGAAGAACGAGTATTTAGCTAGTAATAGAATAAGTAATTATATTTTAATTTCATTCATTTTTACCTTTATCGAATAAGATTTAATTATTTTAATCACATTTAAGTTCCAAAACACAAAAATAATAAATAGGAATATTATTAAAGAAATATTTTTTTTAAAAATATGGAATATGTATATAGCGATTTTTAATTAATATAATCCAATTTGTGAACATAAGTCTCAATTACATCAATTCCACTTTATTAATTCTCATAAAAAACCTTAATGACTTTTTATAAAAATATTTAATCGATAAAAATATTTTTAAAAGAAACACAATGCAATATTAAATTTCAGTCGTTACTTAATGTCACCTTATTTATTATGATAGAATAAGTTTCAAACTTATCAATTCCACTTAGCAAAGTCTTAAAGGGTTTTCTCCCTTTCTTACATCTTAATCAGGACTTTCCTGAAACTATTCCACAGTCATCCCAAGGGAAACACAAACTTTCTGAGATGCTTGGTCAGTTGACCTCGTTAAGTCCAAACTGGACAAAGCTAGGGTGATCTTTACTTCTATATATTCAGCCTCGATTGAAGAAAACAAATTGACAGAAACCGAGCAGAATTCGACCGTGGTCAATCCTTCTTAATGAATGTTTGTGTTCCACCCACTGTCCACCCATCTACGGGGTTCTAAAAGGTAAAAACAAGACCTAATCCTCTCAAACTTTCTACGCGAAAGTAGACCTAATCCTTTTTGGGCCGGTCGATGCTGTGTTTCTGTCAACAAGTTTTTGTTTTTAACTTTTTATATAACTTTCTAAGTTGTCACACGTTCTGCTGGCTTAAGAGAGGAGCGACAGGAAAAAGAATCACTGATAAAAAAAAAACAAAATTGGTTCTTTCAATTCTTTCTTATCACAAAAAGAAAAACTATGTTTTTGTTTTTGACTGGTTAATACATTATGTTTGTCATAAAATAATGGAGGTATTATCTATATATTTTCATTAAAAATATACCCAAATACAATGAATTTGGATATATCTTCAGAAAGGTAAAAAATAAGTTTTAAAATTTAACGAATACGAAAATTAAAATAGCTGATTTTTTAAAAAAAAAATAAAAAATCGACATTTTCACGAAATTTTCTATTAATTGTGTACAAACAATCGAAACGTTTTTAGCTCCTATTGATTATTAAAATTTTATAACGCATTCTAACAGATAATTGCATTGTCAAAACTAACAGAATATAGTAAAATTTGCCGTGTTTCTGACTCTATGGGAACACTGAAAGATCGGGGTAATTTTAACCGAAGCACTTTGGTAAAGATTTTGGTAAAACTATATATGATATTTTATAGTATGTGACAAAATTTGGTAATTTTGTAATACCTAAGAGCATGGCATAAATACCGTTTACTTGGCTAAATTTAGCATCAATTTTGTATTACTTGCTACATATATAGTATGAAGAACTGAGCTTTTGAAAGCCAGAATTTTCACTGAACCGTTACCATAATAACGGAGCCAATAAAAGGTTTAATACCAAATAAAAGGCTTAAATAACATGTATTTTGGTTTTATTAACCAGAATTATGTTATTTATTTTTAAATCAGAAATATCATTACTATGCAGTACGGTAATTTTACCAGAATTTTTTTCGTCGAGTAGAATTAAACGTAACTAATGTCAATTTCTCAACCTCAATAATATCATTTAATGCTTCAAATGTTACCACGACTATAAAATATTTTATCAACTGTATGAGTAGTTTGTATAAAGTTGATTCTGAAGTTAACTTTACCATTTTTTCTTAACCCGCATACTTGTATAAGCTACCCAGTTGAATATATTTTTATACGGAAATACATGCCCAATCTAAACTTTTATACCCCAAAGCATGTTTTTTAAAAGCATATTATTTGAAATGATATGAACATACGTATAAATTATATGGAAAAATAATGGTAATATCAACATTTTATCTGCACCAACAACTATTCATTTTTAGTATAAATCGAATATATGATAATCGAATACATAAGTACCGGTATTCAGTTTTATCAACAAAGGGTATCGAAGTTCGAATAGAAATTGATGGAATGAAAGCAGAGTATCGTTAATAGCAAAGAAGATTGGGCAAAGAATAGGAATTAATGAAATAAATACAGACCATTATTACGGGCAAATTCTTGCTGTTAATATTATTGTCCAATCAATTTCCTCTCTTGCAAAACAATGTTTAATTGCAACAGCATAATTCATCTCACTTTGCAGAAAAATAAAGCAGTGTTAGAAAGTATTAGTATAAAGTAGAGACAGAAAAAAAACTGTTTTTGTTGTTGATTCTCACGGTATAAATGTTAAGTAACGGTTATAAGAAAGATTTTTTTGAAAAAGAAAACTTAACTCGATCTTATTGTATAAAAACTATTAAGAGTTATACAGATGATTTTTAACCCTTTCTTTCCCGGTGGTAACATTACAAGACAACTAACACCCATCGCTTGTCTTTCATTTTTTAAACTTTGTTAATAGATAATTTTACACAGAAACTTTGTCATGCCATCAGCTATTACTTTGTAATTTAATATGGTAGCAAAGTAAAGCATAAACTGATTGATTTCATATTAAAACATTGTTCACAGATGACGAGTTATCTCGCCAACAAAATGCTTGGGCATTAAAATACGAGTTACCGGTCAACAGCTCCCAAAGAGAGTCGACTGCTTCGTAACTTTTGCAGGTGGAAAAAGGTAGGGAATGCATGTTGAGGCTTTTTTTCCAGACACAAATAAAAAAAACATATTTTATTTTGAATTCCAAAACTTGCAAATCTATACTAATTTATTACCTTTTAACAACATAATGAATTTGCTAAATTTTGACTTTTCGAGTATGCAACACTTTGTAAGAATTTTTATTTTATATTATTTTATTCATTGATTCTTCTTCATGTTTCAGTAGTTGGAGCGTTTTTTGTTAGGGAAGGTACTACGAATGTAACTCAATTTAGAATAGAAAAAAAAATATGAGCATAAGAAATACCGGGCAATGGCCTTTATATTACAAAAAAAAACTTTAGTGTAAGAAACACCGGCAATGATACTTTACCTTAAGAAGCATCACTGCAAGGAATACCGGGTAATTGCCATTGAACTTAAATATCAGTGTAAGGAATACCGGGCAAGTGTACACCAGTGAAAGATCTTTACCTTAAAAAATATTAGAACTGGGAATGCATTGCATTCCCTACATTTCTAATCCTGTAAAGGAAATGTAACCATCTACTCACTAGAGAGATGATGCAGTTACTTGGAATTGTAGGTCAAGAGCTGTTCTCTTGCTCTTTTATAATCTTGCTTCATGGTGCAAGGGTATTTGTACCAGTAAGAACGACTAAGAATTGTTGCAGCACTGACACAGAAAATTTTAATATATCTGAAAGAGCCCTAGTGGCTCCGGGGATGGAGCTTTGGCCTTCCAATGAGGTGAACAGGGTTCGAATACCAACGATGACTGATCGATATGAATTCCGAATCAGACTTGCAACGACCACAATGTTGACGTAAAAATATCCTTAGCGGTAGACGGATAATGGGTTAGAGTCACCTCGCCATCAGGCTAACCTTGGGAGGTTTTCGTGGTTTTCCACTCCATGTAGCGCAAATGCGGGTTAATTCCATCAAAAAGTCCTGCGCAAATTTCTCCCAATACTTCACCCAGGAGTTTCCTTGTCTTCTGGATAGGGTTCAAAATTACAAGGCTACTGAGTTGAACATTAATAGTCGTAAACCCAAAATTGTGTCGGCTGTAATAAAATGAAAATAAAAAATATATTTAAAAGACCGGGCAAATATTGAAAAATACATCAGTTGTTATAATATCTGATAAAGTACATACGATCTCTATTTCGTTTCATTATTCAAAAGAATGCTTTTTCGACCAATATATCCTATTTCATTCAGCAAATAAATTAATACAAAAAAATAGTGCGTGGAGTCCCTCCGCGCGGAAGAAGTTAAACTTCGCAACCTGCGACGTTAATTGTAGAAGAATCAGCAGTCGTAGAAGGATCACTAGTTCTATTCAATGACTCTTTTTCCTGCTCCGCTCGCTTTCGTGCTCTGTAATCATTGTAATATTGTGCATTTTCCCTCGTGGACCTCTTGAACCAGTGGAAGTGCTTGTGGTTGCCTCATCGTCTCGCCCTAGAAAATCTATTTGTATTAATAATGTATGTGAATGCGCCATAATGTAATTTCAGAACAGAAAACCTGACAATCAATTGATATTCACAAGAGACGTACCTTGACATAACCTTATAAATCCGTTGCATTGTCCGTGGGATTGTTTTCACTCATTTTTCTACAATTGTTATCCACTAAATTTGAAAATTAAAAATACTACCCTATTAAATTATATGTGTATCAAAACAAGCTAAAAAAATATTTCTAGAAAAACAATACTTTTATGACTTTTATTATTTTTATGCTAGTGAGAACTAAAACAATATGGAGATGTATGAGGGAAAACGTGATTTCCCGGCCAATAAAAATGTAGCGTTAAAGGTTTAACGCAACCTTGCTGGAAGTTGCATAAGAAGTATAACTTCAAAAAAGAAAATTAAAGTCATTTAACTTTTTGAAAAACAAGGATATTTTAAAAATACTCAACTGTCCAGGTTGAAAAAAATATTAAACGTATTAAGTAAATAATATTAATTTGAATGAACATCATGCAATTAAATATGCATTTATAAATGAAAATAAAATTTTAAAAAAAAATTATGCTGTTTCTCCATTTTGAGATATCCTTAACCATTTTGCTGCAATAATCTTTCAAATACTTTCTTAAAATATGAATGGCACAGAAATTATACAATTTCTCGCAACTTACTTTATTTATCAACAAAATATCTAAATATTCTACAGACACGAAATAGTCAAGAATTTTTAAATTAATAAGATTCTAAGCATTTATTTTTCAAAATCTTCTAAAATAAAAATAAAATATTTCCCTTACGAAATAAAATTGAGCTTAAAAAATAATAAAAGTGCACTAAAAGTGCCACAAAACTAACTAAGAAGAACTCCCAATCTTTAAATACTTCTGTTGTTTGTCCTGATGCAAATTTCGTTCCAAAATAGGATAACCACATATGTTTTGGAACAAAATAAAATTTCTTTCCATGTATTCTAATCTAAATGAATAAGCACATTTTGAAATTTTGGATATTAGATTCATAAATAAATATAATATACATATACCAAAAAATACCAAAAATACCATATATATTCCTAAAACAACGAAGTAAAACGAATTTTATTTCTCAATTTCTAAAATAATGTTAATTTAATATTTCTGGGTACAATAAAAAATATATATAAATTACAAAATACAGTACAGAATACTAAAAACCCAAATAAAAATAAATAAAACCAAAACCAATATTGCACTGGCCATAAAACAGAGAAATACATTTCTTTAACTGCAGTATAGTGAAATTTCCCTTGTTGGCCAATTCGTATAAGTTTTGGAAGATGAAACGGAAGCGAGAGCACCCTGGGGACACAAGATGAAAAGGACCGAGAATATAAGCAATTCTCTTCCTCACTATAGTACCAGGAAGTTATTTGTGGCGAGAAATGATGTGGTTTTTTTCGCCAACATATTTTACTTTAGAATATTTTTTTTCTCCCAAAAATGAAATAGAATGAAGCAATATTTTTCATCTCTGCAAGATTCTATGTCGACAAATATATATTTATATCAAGTTAAAGAAGTATTGTTCTAAAATAAGTTGCTTGGCTGTGGTTGCTAGCAACATTTCATTTAGATGAAAAACTCAATAACTTGGGGATTTTCTAGTGGTGGATAGGGAATTTTTCAGGGATAAAAGAAAAGCAGTAAAGTCATTATTGGAGGTGAACTAAATCTTTCGCCAGAGGTCAGGAAGGTAATGCGCACACATTGTTTTGTAAGTCATTGTGATGGCATGGCTCTTTTTCGTTCATTTTAAAAGAAACTGCAATTATGTTAAATGAAAGAAGCCGAAAGACTTTTCTAAAGAATATTAAATAATTTTATGCAAATCATTTTAAATAAATATCTTACTTTCAGTAGTTATGATTATTTGTAAGATATGAAATAAATATCGCCGGTCCAAGATCGATTAGTGCCAAGATCATTTACTCAAAAAATCTAAACTCGTTATAGGATCATCTTTTACAGATTATTTAAATAAGAGAATAAACAATCACTTAAATAACATAATTTAGCGTTAAAAATTTCTTTTGATTAAATAAACTTCAATAAATATTGCCCGTATTGTTGCATAAATATTTTGTTTATAATAATAACCATATCTATGTTGGTTGTCTTGATATTAAAATAAAGTTCAAAACAATTAAATCTGCGATTTAATTGTTTGTAAATTTAAAAAATAAACTGTGATTGCACGATTTAAAAAAATTCTGAACAGCCTTATCAAAATTAAGAAATAATATTGATTCATCATTGAAAATTCCTCATTCTTTCATTCATTTCATTATTCATCATTGACAATTTTATTTGTATCAAAGTTGTGATCATTGTTGCACTATTGTTGATGAACTATTGCTGCACTACAATCACTTAGCATTTATTAACTCTGTTTCAACACAATTTTTCCATTTGTTCTTACAACAATTGTTTCAATTATGCTGTTTTAAAATTTTATAAAATTTCGTAATAGTAGATATTAACTACCCGAGTTTGGCAACCAAACTGATAACTAAAAGTGGGTTTACTTGTTTTATTATTTTTTTATATTACATGGATTGAAAGCTTTAAAGAAATTTCTAACTTTGTTGATCATCAAAAAATATATTTCAGTAAATAAAGAAATTTCAGTAATAGTTTTTTTTTGTATCCGAAAGAAACGATTGTCAAAGAAAATGCTCTCGTATATTTGGAAAAAACTGTACAGTGCGGAAAAGAAAACGAATCACCTTGCATAACTTTTGATCTAATGATCGGATTTTCACACACAAGCACTCATTCTGAATGGCTCGAGGGCGTAACCTTAAATGTGCCTGTTACTTAGTGCGGAGGATATTTTAAGTCAGGAAATGGGAAACAAAACAATTTTTCATTGAATAAACATCGACGGGTTATGATTTCTGATCCCCAAAATATGTGGGTAGCATCAATCTGGGAAATATACTCCCAATAGTTCGGTCATGAGAGCGGTTCAGAGTCTGGACTCCTTAATGTTAATTTCAACTTTTGCATATTACATAATATCTCGATAAATAGTAATAGGAAAATTTCTACCCACTATTATTAGATACGTTCATACAAAGATAATCCTATGCAAAAAATATTTTTTATCAATTATTTATTATTAAAATTATTTAATTGAATAATAGTTGAAAGAATTTCAAATTGCAAGGCATACAATTTTTCACAATACCTACACTGTTAGAAATTTCTCGGAAAAAATGGTTAAATAACAATTTATTGAATGGCTATTTTACCATATTTAATCAAAACAGTCAAATTATCATAAATAAAATGGTAATCAAACTGTTAAGTTTGAGAAAAGCTGTTTATTGACTGCACTCACCTAATATTGTTAAACAACCAGAATTTTATCTCACCAATTCGAACCAACTAATGAAACTACTTAGTTCCATGCAACAGCGTACATATCATAGCCGAGCGGGCTTATCTGTCAATCTCATTACCGGCAGAACTGGAGTTCGAGTCCTAGTGGTAACACCACAATATTTCTTCAATTTCCTTCACCACATGGAAAATTTCCTGTATCCGGCACTCTCTAATTACCATTACCTTACGAAAAACCGAGCTCCTATGCCTCGTTAGATAATTATTTTTTTTTTACGGTTTTAAAAATGCTAGTTGTAAATGGTTAATAAACCGTATAGTTTTATATTCATCGTTTTATAACCATACTTTTTGTATATGGTTTCAAAACCATAAAGGAAAAAAAATGTTCTTTACCATAAACTTTACGGTTTATCGGATGGATGGATAGCTGCCAGTTATTTTACCGTAATTTTAGAATGAAAATTTTAACAGAGTAATAACGAATGTAATTTTAAATGACAAAATATATAATTTATACAACGTTGGTTGAATATGACTTGAGAGAACGAGTTTTTAAGATCTAACTTTTTTTAATTTACGATTCTCGAGAAGTATTCGTCCGATTTCGTTAAAATTTTGAATTTTGCCATCCAAAATTAAATTTTTTTAAAATAATGTAAGAATTTGTGTACAGTCCAATTCAAATTATTTTTGATTATAATTAAATAATATAAAAAATAATGATTAAATATTATTTTTTGTGTGGAATAATCTTTAGATAAATGAACTTTATAAATTTGTGCAAAAATTTTCCATGCGCTTAAAAGGTTTCAGAGATCTACTACGCAAAAAGAAAATTTAATATCAATGGGTCAAAAATTAGGACCACTCTCCTTACCTCGAAGGTCAAAAATCGAAATCCATTGTAAACGTTAAAAAAAATTAAATAAAGAAAATTATAATAAATGAACTTTTTGCTTTTGTAGCTTAAAATATCGTTATTTAAGATTGGGCCTTACTACATTAAAATACGATCAAGACATCAAAAGTTTTCAAGCATAATTAGTTTTTTTATTTATATATTTACTAATTTATTTGCGCATTTTATATATTGTTTAGATACCAAATGTTATAATTTATACTGTAATCCTTAAATATAACAAATGCTAGCACATTTTTAATTCATGAAATAAGACCCACACACAAAAGTCTTGCAATAACTGCCATTAAAAATAAATTTAGAATTAGCTTTGATTTTTATCATTTCATTTTATAATATTTCTGCACTTTTAATCATGCAAATTAAAACAATGATCAGAAATTTATTAAAAAAACTTAATCTTATTATAGCATTTTATATCATCTTTAGAATAACGAATTACGCATATCCTAGCAACACACAATTTTAACAAGTTCAATCATGAATAAATTATAATCTTAATTTTAAATCAGATACCACTCTCATACTTAAATGCATTTAATAACTAATTTATTCCTGATAAAAATAATTAAACATAATTTTGAAAAATCCATACTTCCTAACGTAATGGGATTAAATGCTTAGGCACAATTTTTTAGAAAAAGACTGTTGCTGTTTGTTATATTTATTACCAATTTTTTTTGTCAAAATTTTTTGCATTTAATTTTAAATTGCTCTTAAAGTATTATTTTGTCATTCTCATATCACGTCGACTTTTGTATATAAAAAATTCGTGTTATTTATAACCGGTTCAAATCTTTCTTAAAATAATGTTTTTCGCAAAACGCACTGATTTTTGTATGTAAGTAACGTAAATTATTTGCAATGATTTATATATTCCTTCGTGAGATTTTGCAGAATTAAAATTAATTCATTAAACATCTCAAACGTAAATTTTTTGTCCAACAACACTTGAAATTTTAAGAAGTTAAACATGTATTACTAACGAGATAATTACTGTACTGTGATATACCTAGGTCTCACATAATTATGGAATACTTCACTGAACTTAAGTTATATTTGCAGGTTTTGTAACCATCGCCGACACAATTTTAAGTTTAAATAAAAACATGTAATATGATCTAAATAGATTTACAGAGCCATCTATCGGCTCGATTCAAATAAAATTAAAACATAATTTCTGCATATACTAGTAATTTTAAATTCAAAACATTGTAGCTAATAATTACTAATCTTAAATAAACGTTCTATAACAGACGCTGTAGACATTACTAATTCACAAAAGTCGTCGTAGTCGGTATTATTTACAATCAGCGATACTATGAGAAAAGTATGAGCAAAGCTACCAGAATATGGTAAAATGTGCACCAAAACTAGGTAAATTTTATAATTTTGTTGTTGAATAATTGTGTCATTAATTAATAATAAAATGCGGTTTTATTAGTAGTGATAAAATTTGTTAAATGTCGTAAAATTTGGTAATTTTATCATGATAACTTAGAGCATGGCATTAAAGCTATTTATTTGGTTGAATTTACAATTTAGTTTTGAATTTTTACAAAACTTGTGGTAATAAGTACTGTAATTTCTAAAACCAGAATTTCCGGTAACAAACCTATCTCTGTTTCAATGAAAAGCAAGTTACTCAACATTTTGTGCTGTGAAATTATTTTATCTCTATCTAAAATAATTATTTCATATCATTTGCCGAAAATTTTATTCTATCGTTAATTAATTTCTTTAAATTAACTAACTCTGCCATAGATCTTTTAAAGAAGATACATGCAAAGTGTCAAAAGAACAAGTGGTTTAAAATAAAAACCACTGTCTAAAAATTTTATTTGTTCAAATAGAAAATGATTTTGAACTCTTCTTGACATTCACTGACTCGGAAAATAGTACAATCTTGTTTTGATATAAAATCAACCGGAAACAGGAAGTGACATCAGAGGCCACAGTAAAATTTTGTTCAAAAGTGAGCTCCAAGCAATCGGCTTTTTTTTGCTTTTTGGTTTCTATGGTAACATTGGATAGTTGTTCTGAAAGGCAGCTACTATAAGCTCTAGAAAACATAAAATTAAGGTCTTAAAATGTCCTATTTTAAAGTGACCATAAATATTGGAAAAATAACAGAAGTTCCTAAACAGATAATGCTTCAAGACCTAGATAGTCAAGAGACGCATAGGGCTTTTATCCATTTCATAAAAGTAAAAAAAAATATATAATTATATTTATAAATTCTTATATAAATAAAAATTCTTATATAAATTTAAGATTCTTATAAAAATTCTTATATAAATTTAAGAAATAAAATTACGATAATCAAGCAACTAAAACAGTTTTAGGAGTTTAAATTACACTGTATGGTAATGTATATTTTCTAAACATAGAAAATAACAGAAAGGAATTATTAAAAATAATAGGGCAGCATATTTTCTCGACTTGCTCATCAGCTCCCACTATTGCTGCATTGTCAGTTTGTTTCTTAACTATAAACAGAGTATTTGGTCAGATTTTAAAAATATAATCAGCAAATATATCCCTAAATATGTGATGTATTTATACAAATGTGATTCTACACATTTAGTTCTTGATTCTGTTGTGAAAAAAAATGTGATTCTACACATTTAGTTCTTGATTCTGTTGTGAAAAAATTTTAAACTAATCATTTTATCAGGATTTTCATCTTCAGTTTTGTTTCTTAAATCTTTATTTAATTTTTTTTACTATGAAACCTCGTTCAAACTTGTTTTTAACTTGAAAGATTATATTGTAAGAGTGCAAAAAATAAATTCCAATTAATAATAGTTTTTCACTTTTTTTTTATTTTTTCTCTTTTTGATCATTATAATATGGTTTCAAACCATATTATGCTTGAATTGTTTATCATAAAATATTGCGTGCTTTATAATAGGATATATTTACAATAAAATAATAGAGATTTTAGTTTCAATCTTCTAATGTGAAATAAAAATATACTTTAAAAACGTAGTTTAAGCAAAAAAATATTAAGCGAAAATAAAAAAAAAATATTTCATGTAAGTATCATTAAATATGGTATAAAGAAATATTTTACAGGCAATGAATACCTTAGTAGCTTTCAATATTTTTTATTGAGGAAAACCAAAGAAATAAGAATTGTCTTTATTTAAAATTAATCTTATCCTATGATATCCAATAAATTGCATCACTAGCAATAAGAAACGACTCTAAACTTTTGTTTTTATGTTATAAAACTGAATAAATATATCATAAAAAATGCTGCATATTGTTTTTAGGACATAAAATTTTTGAGATATAAACATAAATCTGATAATGCCTCAAATAACACTTGCCAAAATTTATCCTCTAAATTTAGTCAAAAGTAATCATCTAGGCTAGAGTCTGCCACAATAGTTAAAATAGTCAACAGGAATTAAAAGTAAAGAATCAAATATTTTTTTAATATTTGCTTTTTCGTATCTGTTCATCAACAAACTTGCTCAAATTAATCATCTAGTTTTTAAACGAGTAATATCCTGGAATATACCACAATAGTTGGGTGTCAAAATACATCCATGGAAATCAAAGGTTAAGTATCAAATAATTACTGTTGTCTTTTTTTCATTTCTATTCATTAACAATCATACTACAATTAATCGTTTAATTTTTCAGCGAGTAATATCTCAGAGACTACCACAACAGTTGGGTAACAAAATACGTCAACAGGAATTACAGGTAGAGTATCAAATAATGTGCACTAAACGCCTATTTATTTCTATTCATCAACATTTCAATTCAACATCAATACATAAAATTAATCAGCTAGTTTTTTAAAAGAACAAAAGGCTAAAGTCTACCACAACATTTGGGTGGTAAAATACGTCAACGGGAATAAAATACCGTACATCAAATAATTTTGTTATGTGCTTTTTCATCTAATTCACAAAATATGTTAACCAAAATCAAAGGTAAAGTATCAAAGCTCGAATTAATCATCCAGGTTTTAAACGAGTAATATCCCAGAGTCTGCCCCAACAGTTGAGTGACAAAATAGGTCAACGGGAATAAAAAGTAAAGTATCAAACACTATATAACTATATAACTTGTCATCTCTATTCCTCACCAATCTGAATCTTAATAATTACATCATTAAAAAGAACAATAACAGCCTTCACAAGATGTTCTAACAAATATTCAATACCTAAACACTAAAAGACCACTAATCAAAGGCCTGGATCATAACACTTCGCCAACCCTAAATGGTACTATGAACAACCCACATATCTCAATATGTTTCACCAGTATCGACTCCTTCATCCAGACATGTTAATATATGGGTTGCTCACAAGCGACAATACCCATTATCCAGGATTGCATAAAGGAAAGATTACCAGCAAATTCCAGTGCTGTGTTGGCCCACACACACTCTCTTCAGAAGGTGCGATAAAGCGGCAAAGGGATAATATATATTCTTACTGATTTTCTGGAGGAAAGAGAAAGGCCTTTCGTTCTCAATGAATAGAACGTCCTGGTGTAAACACAAGGTCTAGATAAGAGTCCATATAATCCATTATTAATGAGCTTTTGCATTAGGATGCTGCGAGGAAGTTATTGGGGAAGAATTAAATAAAGGCGTGATTGGGAAAGATTTTATGAGCCTTTTGTTGTCGTGAAGTGAAGGCCATTATATGGAACATTAGGTTGATGTTGAAAAAATACATATTGTAGTTAAGCGGGACAAGGAATGATCGTTACATTTCTTATGTTCAAAATAAATAGCTATTGTAATGTATGTGGATGGGAAACAGATTAAGAATGTCAAAAAATGTAATATTGTGTGGGCACTTAATTTTAATAGTTGTTTTTGGCCCTCTTTCAAGCAATGTAAATAAAAGAAGCCCAGTTTAAATGATTTACACTTATAGAGTAACAACACAGTAAAAAATTTTAAAAAATCATTGCATTTTGTGATATTTTATCCTATTTAGATCATTGTATCATAAACTTGAATTGATTTTCGTAAAAATAAGTTATAACATAAAATGTAGAGCGCTCCCATCAAGATTATAATACTATTATTTTAACTATATTATTGAAATAATGTGTTTAAATTATGTAAGAAAAAGAATTTATGGTAGCATAATCCTGCCGACTACGCTCAATTTTGAGCCGTAGTGGCTTGGGATATAGAGTACTCGCCTTCCAATGAGGTGAACCGGGCTCGAATCCCAGCATTGGCTGGTCGATACGAATTCCGCCCCTGGCTCGCAACGACGACTGTGCTGGCGTAAAACATCCTCAGTAGCAGATGAGTCATTGGTTTGAGTCTCCTTGCCGTCAGACTAGCAGTGGGAGGTTTTTGTGGTTTCCCTGTCCATGTAACGCTGCGGGTTAGTTCTATAAAAAACTCCTTACGAAGGCAAATTTCTTCCAATACTTTATCCAGGAGTTCTCTTGTCTTCTGCATTGGGTTCAAAATTGCAAGGCTATGGAGCTAATCATCAGTAGTCGTAAGCCCAAAAATTGGGTCGGTTGTTCAACGATGGCTGTAAAATGAAATGAAATAATGATACTGTCAATAAAATAATTAAAATTGCAACGTATTTATCCGTAATAATTTTTAATGAAAGTTGAACAACTAGAAGCAAATATAGGCCCATCAGCCAAAGAAATGCTCAAAATGAAAGTGAACGCAAAATTTTGGCTGTTACTTTAACAAAACATATGAGGTGGAGCCACATGAAGGTAGATCAGCAAGAAAAGGGGCTATATTAGCAATTGAAAATATTAAAAATGAGGGAGAAGAAGCAACTCATGGACCTGGTGTCGATGCATTTCAATTAGTTTGAAAGTTTCATATATTCATATTGATTGCTAATCCAAACGCCATTCATTCGAAACTATGTTTCTCTTACTTCTTCTATCTTTAACTAGCACAAATTCCTACCGACTTACTTCAAATTTTGATACAATGTTTACGATAAATATAGTTTTCGTTGCACGTAGGGATATTTTTATCAGGTTGATCGGTTTTTAACACTCGATGAAAATGTAACTTATTTTATGCCAGTTTTAAATTTTAAAAAAAATCACCATTTTGAAAAAAAGTTTCGCTTAACAATTTTTAATTTGATTTTTTTTACCCTACGGGCAACAGAAAATAAAGGTAGAGAAAAAAAATTCTCGGAATGGTTGCCTACATTCAAGCAGGTGATCGTTGGAAGAAAAATATTTTTTTTCGAGGTTGGCAGTACCAATGACGAATATACAAAGTCACCTGGAATTCATTGCTGGTACTGTTGGCATTAGCTGCAGACCATTTTTGACAAAGCAAATTTTTCTTTAGTCGGACTTTGAAATGTAGTCATTAGATCGGCGTGCAAACATCAAATTCAGCGCTTACCCGAGATGCTGAAGAAAGCATACGGAAAGGATGCCATGAAAAATTTGGCGGTATATAAATGTCATAAGACTTATCAAAAGAGCTTCACAAACATTGAAAGTGTGTGGATGCAGGAGGAAAATACTTCGAAGACCAATAAAGAAAATCATTGTTCTGTTTTTTAATAATTTGCAATTGACCTGATTCTGAGAATTTTTTTACTCTACTTCGTACATTCATGTAGTTTAAAATAATCAAAACAAAATTTAATTTGGAAGATTTTTTTCTTTTTATGAGTACAGCAACGTTTGGATTCTTAAAAAGAAAAGCCTTATTATATAAGTGCTATTTTTTTAAAAATCGTTTTATTTGCAACATGTTAAAATGAAGACTAAAATCAGTACAGAAAGATTAGTGCATTAAGTACGTTAAGTCATAAATTCGCACTTTAAGTTAACCTCAATCGTAGCAAAATTCTTTAAAAAAATCCTTATTTTAAAAGGCTTCTACTGTGCTGTTCCCCCGTAAAGCAAAACTATATTTTTAAACTGTGTAAACTATTTTTCCGTTAAGAATTATCTTGGCTCAATACAAATAAATTATCTATTTAATTAGGTAATTAATTTCTTTTAAAAATTGCTACTTTTAGTTGATTTTCACAATTATTTGAAAAATCCTTATTTGTATAGGCTTCAACAGTGTTGTTCCCCATTAAGGCAAAGCTATAACTTTAAACTATATAAACTATTTTGCTGTTGAGAATTATCTTGACTTCAGGCAAATAATTTAATATTAAATAAGTTAATTAATTTATTTTTTTTAAAAAATTGCTAATTTTAGTTGATTTTCCCAATTTAATGAAAATTTTTAAAATCGATAAATAATTCTCATTTTTTTTCAAATTTTTAAGTACGTAGATAATACAGCGTTTGAGAAACTTTTAAAGAATTAAAAAATTGGTCATAAATGCTTTGCATTTTCACAAAACTGTTGCCTTTCTAGCTGTTAACATTTTGCGCTATTTTCAGAATAGGTCCAGAGGGCTCAGCCTAGAGACTATGCTAATCTGACCTAACAGTCATTGATATATGTTACAAACCCTTTAGTAAAACTGCCTCAAAGAAAATGTATATTTTCAACTTTACTACAAAGCACTTTTGTGAAGCTATTAGCATGAAAAGAATCGTGCGAGATTGCTTACTCCCAAAATTTTCAAAGGTTTCTTAAAACAACATATATTCAGATTATCTATCATAATTCTTTCATTAAAAAATCATCCTGAAGGACAAAATCTCGATAAAAGTTTTTACAACCTATTATTAATCAGTTTCTGCATAAGGATGCTGTTAGAAAATTACAAGTGTAGAAAGTCATGATTGTGGAAGATATTAGAATCCTTTTCTTTAGTGTTTTTTCTTTTTTTTTCGTTGAGTAAAGGCTATTACGTGGATCATTAGGTTGATGTAAGGAAATATAAAGACTGAAGTTAAAAAGGGCAAGGAAATTTGAAGCTTTGTTAAATTTTCTTATGTTGACAATATATAACAATTGTAATTTATAGGGAGCAAAAAAAGAAGAAAAAAAGCGGAAAAACCAGAATAAATTTTAATTCTTACATTCTAAAACTCGATCTTAATAGTTCAATGGGGTGTCCTTAAATATGCCAATTAATTATGAAATTAGACACAAAAATGTACTCTTTATAAATAAACATGCATTTTTGGATATATTCGAATTTTTGAATATTTCGAATTTTTGGATTTTTCGAACATCAGAAATCCAGATCCGAAAAAATATGTATATTTACTCAGAGAAAGTACGTTGATATGTGTCTGATTTTCTAACGTAAAATATCGTCTGCACTAATTGGTTAGCACATCTGAAGCCACCCTCTTAAATCCTAAAGAATGAGTCCTACTATACACAGTAAAAAGATTTTGTGTGCAGTTGAAAAGAGTTTCGGTGCTGAGGCAACCTAAATTTACTCTTAAATTCAGAACTGAAGTCATCGTCCGAAAAATTGTATTAGCAAAGCAGCAATTGTTTGAAGAATTGTATTGAAAAATTAGTACGAGTATCTTAGTAAACAACGGGCTTATTTCTTAAACGAAATATCTTTGCAATGGATCCATAAATTGATTTTAATGCGCATCAAAATATGTTGTGGTTACTTACGCAACTTGTCAAACCAGCAAGCCTGCTATGGGAAACCACGCTAATTTAATGCAGAGTGGAGCGCTTCTTGTTTTACAGTGGCATTATGTATGGCCAAGAATATGATTTCAGCCACTCACACGTCACAGCCCGTTTTACCCATTTATACTCTATTTACTTATAAACTGACTATAATTTTGACCTAAGCCCGAGAACAATGAATCTCCACTTCCAGAGTATCCAGAGGTATTGATTTATTATGGAAACTTGAAGGTTTTTGTGACTCCGGGATATTTAGCTGGGTTTTTTCAGCCGGTGGGATTCGAACTCATTAACACGAGCCCAACGTCCTAACAATCAGGCTATCCCGGCCTCATAAAAATATGTGCAGTTAATAAATTCACAAACAAAAAAACGAATAAATCAATAAAGCAAAGACAGAGTAAATAAGTAAATTAAAAATGTGACTAAATACATTGTAAAAATTTTAGTTTACCTCTACACCAAAATTTTTTGTATGTAAAGATTTCATCAATAGCTCAGAAGTTATTCAGGGTGTTCTGATTTTATTTATTTATTTATTTTTCTCAATGTACATTAGCTTTTTTGTTGTCTTTTTCAATACTCATACCGTAGAATTAAAAATAACAATACCGTATCGGTATTCCTTTTTGAAAATACAATTATTTAAAAATAATTTAAACAATGATATGTCTGTGTGTGTGTTTTTTTAAATAATTAAATTTCACGTATTCTAAAAAAATCTATTTTCTTAAGAAATAAGCTAAAAAGGGGAGAGAGAAAAAACAACTTTCCAAGTTAAATTTAACTGGTTGATTGATTGCTCAACAAATGCAATTTCTGCTCGTTTCTAATGTTCTTCGAAATAAAGCTAGGATTTTTCTATGATTAAGTCCGAGTGATTTTAAGCTCAAACGAAGAAAACTCGCCGTTCAGTAGATAACAAGATGCCATTAACTTAACGAGTACCAGTGTTTTTTTTATTTTTTTCATCTAATGCTTTGTTGATGAACAATGTTCAGGTTCTTTGAAGTAAGGATTACTGATTGCATGAAATGCGTCTCAGTTGCAAATAAATTAGATTTTCTGAAATACTGACAAATACGCTAGCTATGTTTTTTTTTCTCTCTCTCTCTCTCTGGTCTTAATGAAATAAATAAACCTTTTTTTAAAGATGGTATAGCAATTTGAAAATCTCTTTCGATTGTATTAATTTTTTATCAAGTCGTATGAAATGACATGCCTGACATTAAATAATTATTATCAACAATTAAGTTATAACTAACATTTAAAAAATTTAATATTGGAGCAATAAAGCATGCTTTAAAACAATATTTTACTATGGAGACTTTTTATTGTCATTTTCCTCTCATATTGTCTTCCTCGAATTAATAATCCTATATTTAAGAAGTGCGCCGATCGGACTGTGTGGGGGTCAGGGAACCAGTTTTGCATCGGAAAGGCTCTGGGTTCGAATCCCGGGAAGGGCATGAATGTTCTTTCATTCTTTGTACTATCTGTCATAACTGTGGGAGCAATGTTGGTTTACCTAATATGGTGCCCTGAAAGAGTGGACCACAAATCTGTCCTGTAATATGCCTGAATTGACGAAATGTCAACACATATGGGCATTGGAAATTTTTAAAAAAGTATTTAAGTAGAGTTTTGAATAAAGATTGAGACACACTGAATTGAGAAAAAGTGGAAAAAAGGTATCTAATGGAAGACACTCTTGGTAATAGTTTACACTCGTTTGCCGCTATTATACTTATCTATTTGAAAATAAACTAAGAACCAATCACAAAGCGGTAAACAAAAGTTGCGGAAACCTTGTGTCGATACTTTTTACTGCAATTTGATAAGGAATTTTTTGCAGTGTTAATTAGTCCGTTAATTGTCCTAAAAATCTGTGTGATCAATCATATTTGATTAGTAAAATTCCGTTCCTGTTTTATTGCACTTAATTCTAACAGAACAAATGCGTTGTAAATATTAAAAATCTTTAAAAATAAAATTGTTTTCTATCCGCAATCTGCAGAATGTTCAGAGATTCCACCGAAATTACCATTTATTATAAGTAAGTAAAAACTAATTAACAATTTTTTACAGAATTAATAACACAGTATTAAATTCATTATAAGCAATCGCGTTATTTCAAGCGTAGAAATTTTTCATCAGAATGGCGACACATTTCGTAATAATATCCAGAATAAAATATTAAAATTCCAAAATAAAGGATAAATAAAAATAAGAAAAAAAATTAAAGAACATCAAAATAGATACTCAAAAAATACAATATGCTGTATCAGATTTATTCATTAAAAGTTTGAAGAAAGTGTCACGTCATGCTTTAGAAAAAAAAAAGTTTTTAATGATGTTAAAAGGAACGAGAAAATTCTTTTCTTTTTAGCACACTGAATATAATCTCGTTTTATTCTAATTAGGTTTAAGAGCAAGAAGCATGAAATATTAGGGAAAAGGGCATTTTTGAACAGTTCGATAAATTTTTAAAACTATTCGAAGCATTTTGACATAATAATTTGAAACCTAGTATTTTGTTTCTTTCTTTAGCTTGAATTATCATATATATATTTTTTTAAATTTTAATGCTCATTATTCAAGGAAAAAATCGCTAAAATATTTTTTTCTTTATTTTGCTTTTTTATAAAATAAGTATCAACTTCAATGAAATTTATTTATAAACATTTTAAAGACTTTTCAAGAAAAAGTATTTGTAGAAATTATAATTATTTTTTATAAAAAATGACATTTAAAAGAAGGTAAATGATAGTTATTAAACTAAATTTGATAGTTAAAAAAATAGATAGTTTAGTTAATTTTATGAGATAAATGAGTTTATTTTTAATTTGATTGATCATTGATTTATTTTAAAACTTTTACGCGCAGCATTTAAAGAAAAGAATCAAAATGCTTTTATTTTGTTTTGAAAATAAGTAAAAATTTTAGATAAATTTAAAATAAAATAAAATAAATTTAAAATGAATGGCTTTTGATGCAAATTTATTAGTAGTATCAATAACTTTAATTTTATTATAACTTTAAGTATCATTTGATTATAATTAATTATCCAATTTATTAACGCAATAACACTTAGAAAAAGAAAGCTGAGCTTTTTACAATCGAGTTGAGTTTAGTATTACCTTTTTTAATATGATTCGACATTTATTTACTTATAAATTTCAACGAGCTTTATATAAATGTCGAAATATTTTTTTGTTTGTTAAATTAAGTATAATTAAAGTCAATGAAATTTAAATAAGAATTTGAGAAAGGCTTTGAAAGCAAAATTATTTGCATAACTATAATTATCTTTAATTTATTATAATAACAAGAAATTGTAGGTAAGTCAGAACTATGTAGCAAATTTTGACACGCAATAACACTTGAAAAATTGTCTGCACTGATAAAATATTATGTTTAAAATAATCGAGTCCCGGATTTTTTCAGGCTTTACCTGTCATTTAGTTTTTTTTTTTTTTAATTTTAAGCACATTATTTAGACAAGAGTATCAAAATATGAGCCATCTTCTTTTTCAAAAGAAAGCAAGCAGCATTTTTGATAAAACTTTAATGAAAATTAATAAAAAGCCTATTATGCAACTTTTAAAAACAGAAACAATTTTCTTTTATTTTTATCACGACTTAAATTATTTGATGAAACAGAAAAATTTATCCGATTTTGGCACGTTTCTGCTCAGTTTTGCCTGAGATGATTTGTCTTTGATTTATTTTTTTAATTTATTTTATTTTGAAGTACAGTATGCTCTCAATATCTCAAAGAAGAGACGCTAAACAAATTTCGAGATAGCGAATTTTCGAGATATCAAGATCAGAACTAAATATATTCTTGAAAGTAGAAAATATATTCTAAAATATTACTCTAAAAAGTAGAGTCATGAAATATAAGAATAACTACTAATAAATATGTATGTAATGATAGTTGACTATATGTCCAAATGCAACAATGATAGTTTTATTTTTAAACGTGAGACAAAAACAATTATGTATTCAATCGGAAAAAAATAGTTTACAATGAACTTACATTGTGATTTTTGTACAAAATATTAATTTTCTATTTCGAAAAAAGTTTGACATAGCAAGATTTTGAGAAGAAACCCTTTAAAAGGGGAATTCAAATTAGCATAAGGTGGATATGTAACGCCAAGGGGGGAATATTTGTTTGTTTATTTATTTTTGACATAACAAAGTTTTCAAGACATCGAAATTCGAGATATCGAGAATATCTATATATATATTTCTCTTACACGGCACCAAAAAAAAGCCTCATTACAACTCCCCGAATGGCAACGTTAGAAAATCGACCAATGATTGCTGCTAAAAATGTCACATGCCAAATAAGGCTCAACATATAGCGCTTTTAAAAACGGAAACAATAACCAGAGTGA
>NC_092208.1:63659063-63668189 GCF_043381705.1 Parasteatoda tepidariorum
AAGAGCAATGGCTCTCACTTCCTATTGAACTGATAGACCGCATAATTGAAAGCATCACACATCGCTGTTTGTGCTGTATTGCTTCTAGAGGCAATCATATTCCATATTAAAGGTACTTTTTCTATTGCAAACCGATACTTCCAATTTGTTTATTTTATACATGTGCTAATTTCTATACTACTATTAATGTCTGATAATTTCTTTTTATGTTGTTTAATACCTTACTATGTGTTGTATATTGTGGGTAAGTTTCATAAAATTCCATGTGTAATTTCTTGAGTTATCGCGATTTTTGTGAATTTTCCTTAATTTATGATAACCAGTGTATGTTTATTCGAAATGAAATGTTTTATGTGACACACAGAATTTAAATTTACGTTTTCCTCTTGTACAAGTTTGACAGATAATAATACTTAAACGAAATATGAGATCTTTGTATTGCTTAATTAAAACTTATACTTCGACTTATTAGACAACTAAATTTTAACGTCTTCTATTTTAAAATACTATAAGTTTGACTTAAATACAGTACTTCAGCTCTCGATAATTTTATTTATCTAATTTTCCAAGCATGTTTATAATATTTTATTTATTTTAGCTCAGTTTTAAGAGGATTTATTGTCTTATTTCCGCAGAATTCAAATTTTGTTAGTTAATTTATGTTTTTTAGCAAGCATGTCTTGTAATTCTTGAAATTAAGACATTTGTAAGTTTGTATGATGTTACATCCATATATACTGATTAATATATTTAAAATAACTTGAAAATTTACACAATTCATAAATAATATCAGATATAAAGTTTATTTTGTAGTTGTAGTCTGAAATCAAATTTAATGGAAAATGCTAATTTTATACTTCACAGTTCAGTATAAAACAGGAAGATGATACTTTAAATATGAATTTAACTCAGTATATGCTGAAAATACAATAAACTGTAGACGATGAAAACTGGATAATAATCAAAATAAATGTTTTATTGTTAATCATAATGTAAATAATAATGTTAATCATAATAAAATGTTATATAATGTAATGTTAATATAACATAATAAAATGTTACATATTAAAATGTTAATCATAATAAAACAATATATTATGATAACATTATAACATTTATTATAATGTTAATCATAATAAATGTCATAATGTTATCATAATATAATGTTAATCATAATAAAATGTAATAATAAAATCATCAATGAAATGTTGATCATAATAAATGTTACTTGTTAAAACAGAGAGCGAGATACAAAACTGAAAACAATATATATGTTCTTAACATTTCAAATAAAACATATATAATGCAATTTTAAAAAAAATAACATTTTAAAAACGTATAAAATTTTAAATGCATTTTACCTAAAAGATACATTTAAAAGAATAAATTTTGATTAATGAAATTAATAGGGACATTCCGCGGGAGTTAACTCCTCCACAACATGCCTGATTGTAAGCCAATTCAAAATTTAGCACTTAAAACCCGTTTTGGAGTACAGGAAGAAATCCACTATTGGCACTTTATATTTAAAGGCGATGCCAAAAGTCAAGCCAAATCAGCCAAACCATTAATCTAATGTTAATGTTGAAATAATTTGGCTGAGGATTTAAGGCAAAAAAGCTCCTTCAAAATAAAGTAAACCTAATAACCTTGGTAATGTTTGATGCTGTTGAAAGAAGAAAGGTTAAAAATATATTTCATTTTGATACTCAATTTTTGTGTCATCGAACTTAATCTACTACTACATCGTACATTTGTATTTTAAATTCATTAAACTATGTATATACTACTTACATTGAAATAAAAAGTTAGCCGTTACATTTATTGAGAATATAAATATTTACATTCGCTCTATATAAAGTTGACTGAAATTAATTGATTTATTTCTTTAGAAAGGGATTAAGAGTGATTAAATATGAATATAAAGTTATGAGAAAAAAGGAAATTTCAAACTATTAGAAAATATCTAATGCTTATTTTAATGGCCTAGCATCACACAATATTATTTTTTTTCTAACGTAGTATTAACTTTATTTATAAGCAGTAAAAAGTTACCTTTCTTGATATAATTGTGCATATTATATGAAAAGCACACAAATGAGATAAGAAAAAACTACAAAATTTCATCAGCCAAATGCCATTTTATCGAGACAGGATACTATAAGTTTCATAGTCAATTAAAAACTGTGTTAATGGAATAATTGATCACGATAACACTATAGCGCAAAACACTATGAAACACAAATATAATTCTACAGAAATTCCAATAGAATTCTATAGAAACACCATTAAAAATAGCTCCGTAATTTTCATCGAAATTTATTGGTAATGATTTTCGTAAAATTAGTAATAAAATAAGGTTTTATGACTTACTGAAAATTTTGATCAGTCTAGTTAAATTCGGTAATTTATCATGATACTTTAGAGCGTGGCAAAAAAAAACTATTTTTTTGTTAAGATTAACTTTTCAATTTCATATTTTTAGTAAATGTGTGCTAAGAAGAGCTATACTTTTGAAAACCAGTATTTCCGGTAAACCGTTATATTAATGAAAAAACTACCTAATGAAAGGTTATTTAGGTTTTATTAACAAAAATTATGGCCTTTTTTTTATCAGAAACTTATTACTATACAGTATGTTAATTTTACGAGAATTTTTTTTTCTCCATATAACCATCTTATATAAAACGAATCGTTATAGTCATTCACTTATACCAAGAGAAGAAAGTTTTTCCGATTTTATTTTAAATATTTATTAATTAAGTTTTTAAATAATATTTAGATGGGTATTTAATATAAACGCCAACTATTCTATTTCTTTAGTATAAAAAAAATTAAACAAAAAACTAGCAAATATTATTTTGTCGACCACATAACTTTTCATTTTCAAAGCAGTTTTTTTCTCAATATTTTTTAAAGAAATTGAATTTATGAAAAGATTCCATTTATTTTGGAATAAAAAACTTTCTTTTTCGTTTTAACATGCAGTTAAAAAAATGTTCGTCAAATTCCCATTTCATATATTTGTTTCCAACAAAACTAAATTATCATTAAAAAATAGTAAACTCAGAAATTCATAAAAAAAAATTTAAACTTACTTAAAATTTTGTTTGCTCATTTTACTTAAACATTAAGAATATTTCTGTCAATTAATTTGCTTTAATCGAGATTTTTTCCCCTCCATTTCCATTAGTCAAATTTGTTTTTTGTCCAAAATAAAAATCCAGTTTATGCTTTTAATTAAATGGTTTAAAAAAGCGAAAAAAAACAGGACATTAAGTACAAAGTTTAATTATGGAAACTGAATTATCTAGGATTATTCAAAAGAAAAAGTAACACACCTTTTTCTATTACCTCAGTCGCCATTAATAGGAATCATATAAAATTCAGACGTACTAATGACTAGAACTCAATTTTTTTTAAGAATTTTAATGTCATCATTTTCAGATTGCTTTCGTGTTTAAAAGTTTTTGTAACTACTCTTTTCTGATGAGAGGAAAAGGTCAAATTAGAATAAGCTTTAAGGAACTGCAATTTTTTTTAAAACTACATTTCAATTAAATTAAAATTGCCATGGTTAATATCTTTGATGAATATTTGTTTCTGTTTTATAAGTAGGGTGTTTCCTAACGATGGCTCATCATTAGAATCTTTGCTGAAATTATTGAAGGCAAAAAGTAAATACATTAGACACTCAAAATTAATATTTTTAACAGAAAAAACGCTAACTAAATCCAACGACTTATTGCTGAGGAAAGCATTTTAAAAATTTGGTTGAGAACCATAAGGAATAAAAAAAGTTTAAAGGCAATAATAAGAAAACACATATAAGATTTAACAGGTAATTATACTTGTATAAATATTTCAATCATAATTCGTTAGATTTTGATAGAAATCTGTATTTCTTAGCATACATAATTATTATTACTTCATAATTTGAAAAAAAAAATAATAATATACATTAAAAGTACTAATTACGCTCACACTTTTTTCAGGGTGCTCTCTGATGTCTACTTTCGAAGGATTGTAGCTGTAGTTTTGTTGTTAGAAACTTCGCTGTTTTGAACTTCTCGGAAATCACGATAGATGGCATAACTGGATAAACTAATAAAGCAACATTCCACGATTCTTTTAACAAAACAAAACTGAAGCACAACCTAACTCCAATGCCCTTTAAAATTTCATTTTTAATGTTTTGAAACAATGCTAGCTAAAATTACTACAAAACCGTATAGTTTTGTATACACTGATTCTTAGCCATACCAGTTGTAAGTGGTTTAAAACCCGTAAAGATAAAGAAATGTTCCCAACCATAAACTTCACAATTAATTGGATGGAAAACTGCTGCCTGTGATTTTACCATGATTTCAGGATGAATTTACGTTTTTCTTTAAACTTTTAATTCTTGAGTTTTACTCAAAATTATAGCCTCAGTTCTATCATATAATTTTAAAAATACTGTTGTAAAATTAAAATATTCAAAAAATAAATACTGAAACATCTATTGTAACTTAATCAAAGTGAAAGAGGCAGAACTAAGTATGTAATCATATTAATTCGAAATTCAAGTTTACCATTAATTAAGTATAATTTTCATTGATTTATTTTGATTTAAAAAAATTTTTGTTAACTTCTAACATTATAACAAATAACGAAATTATTTTTTAGATATCATTTGGTTCTTGATAATATTTTTTATTGATATTATTTGCACACAGTATAAAAATCCAGTAAATTTTTGTGGTAAATATTTCTATTCTGAGAAAAAGTATGGTCAAAATTACCAAATTATGGTAAAATTTACAGTGTTCGTGGCTCTATAGAAACGTTAAAAAGCTGGGTAATTTTATTCGAAACTCTTTGTTTCTAAATTTTGTTAAAACTAACANTTTCTCCGATGATGACACTTGGGGGAAGACTATAGTTTGTTGTCGGATCATAGTGAAATGCACTGAAATTCAAATCAGAGTATTGGCAGCGTCTGAATAGCGAAATGCGTTCTCGGTCGGTTTTCATTCTTGCTTCCCGTTGCTCTGATGTTTCCGACGAACGGGCTTGTGTAGTTCGTAGTTGATTTGTTGACAGTCTTCTTTCCTGTTGCTCAGACGTTTCTAAGGAACGGGCAAAAGCATTCTGTTCTCGATTAGTTTCAAGTCTTTTTCCCGTTGCTCCGATGTTTCTGAAACACGGGTAGTTCTCTTTTTGCGCGCTTGAGATGTCGACCGACTAAGAGCGATTTGCTTAGGCGGCATATTTTTGCAAATATTCTTTCTGACAACGAAAAAGAAATGTAAAAGTTGGCAGTGGTCGCAAATTTGCTAAATCGAAATATCACATACATATTTTAAATAATAAAAAGAGCAATAAAAATGAGATGAATAAGAAATATGAAAATTATAAGATTTAAAACAAAAATCAATTTTATAAATGAAAGAAATAAAATGGATGAATTCGAAAACTTTGCATAAATAAACAAACAAACTAATAGTTTTCAAATGACAACTGTCACAGCACTGAAATCTTCGAAAAGTATATTTAATTTTGCTAACCTAAAATTACGTACTAAATATAAATATTTCTGAAAACGTGCAATTTGAATGAAATTTGCTTTTGTCTTTATATTTATTAAACAGTTTTCACAGTACTGAATCCGTGATACGACCAACAATTAAGAAATCTATTCTCGTTGATTTTACTTGCTTGTGCTCACCTGACATAAAGAAAAGCGCGAATTAAAAATTAAAGTATATGCAATTTACTTTAATTTACTTTTCTAAATGAATAGAGTTATAAGATAGAAAATATCACTGTTGTTATCTTCAAGATATTTGAAAATTGAATCGTTTATAGCAAAATTTAAAACAATGGCTAGCTTTTAACCAATCAGAAAATTCCATTTCGACTTTCACTGATATCGCTGGAACGGTTTATCGCAGAATGTTCTAATGTCGACAGAAACCTTCCTCGTGCTTTGAACTATCTGTATGCCAAGTTTCATAGCTTTCTGTCGGATGGTTTGGGAGTCTATAGAGGGCAGACAGACAGACACACATTCACTTTTATATATATAGATTAATAAAAATAAATTATTTGTTGAAACCGAAATATTTGTCCGATTTCGGGACGTAATATCTCTGCTCAGGTTTGCCCGAGATGATTTGTCATTGATTTATTTATTAATCTATTTTAATTTGAAGTACAGTATACTCTCGATATTTAAACAAATTTCGAGATAGCGAATTTTTGAGATAACGAGTTCAGAACTAAATATATTCCAAAAAGTAGAAAAATATATTTTAAAATATTACTCTAAAAAGTAGAGTCATGAAACTTAAGAATAGCTTCTATTGAATATGTATATAATGATAGTTGACTATAAGTCTAAATGCAACAATGATAATTTTATTTTTAAAAGTAAGACAAAAACAATTATGCAAGAAATAGAAAAAAATTAGTTTACAATAAACTTACATTGTGATTTTTGTAAAAAAAAATCATTTTCTGTTTCGAAAAAATTTTTGCATAGCAAGGTTTTGAGAAGAAACCCTTCGACAGGAGAATTCAAATTAGCATACGGCGGATATGTAATTCCAAGAGGAAAAATATTTATTTATTTATTTATTTTGACGAAACAAGGTTTTCAAGATATCGAAGTTCAAGATATCAAGAATAGACTGTATATTATTTAAAGATGCAAAGTGCCGAATTATTTAAATATCAGTTTGAAAATATATATATATATATAAAATTAACGGATTTTAATGCAAAATTATTTAGAGAAAGTTTTATTTTTTACTTATTTTCCTGATGGTTTAAAATGTAAAGCAAATGAGAATTATTTGAAAAAAACTTATAAATGCGAAAACACTCTAAAAATAAGACAGCTGAGCCATATAGTTTAATTTAAATGCTTCATATGGTTGAAATTGTTGAAATTAAATGGTTTTTTTTTAGTTCAAACACATTAATTTTAAATCAAGTAAGTAATGAATTAATTTGTCACAGTTTTGTTTTCCACAATATCTATACACAATAACACTTAAAAGAATATAATGCAACTAAATTGCGTAATTTAATTTAAAAACTTATGTTTGAGTTAGTTGAATTCAAATGTTTCTAAGTTTCAACATATTATGTTTATTTGTAATGAAATGTTTTATGTGACAGACAAAATTTAATTTTACGTTTTTCCCTTGTACAAGTTTGACAGGTAATAATACTTAATCGAAATATGAGATCTTCGTATTGTTTAATTACAACTTATACTTCGACTTCTAAGTCAACTAAATTTTAACGTCTCCTATTTTAAAATGCAATAAGTTTGATTTAAATACAGTACTTCAGTTGTCGATAATATTATTTATATGATTTTCCAAGCAGGTTAATAATATTTTATTCATTTTAGCGCAGTTTTAAGGGGATTTATTGTCTTATTTCCGCAGAATCCAAATTTTGTTATTTAATTTATGTTCTTTAACAAACAGGTTTTGTAATTCTTGAAATTAAGAAATTTGTAAGTTTGTATGATAAATGTGTTATATATCCATAGTAACAATATACTGATTAATATATTTAAAACAACTTGAAAAGTTACACATACTATTGCATAAATAATATCATATGTGATGATTATTTTACAGTGGGAGTCAGAAATCAAATTTAATGGAAAATGTTAATTTTATACTTCACAGTTCAGTATGAAACAGGAAGATGATACTTCACATACAAATTTTAAACAGTATATGCTGAAAATATAATAAACTTTAGGTGATGAAAACTGGATAATAATCATAATAAATGTTTCATCCGTAGCAGAGAGCGAAATACAAAACTGAAAACAATATTTATGTTCTTAACATTTTAAATAAAACATATATAATGCACTTTAAATAAAATAACATTTTAAAAACATTTAACATTTTAAATACATTTTACCTAAAAGATACATTTAAGAGAATAAATTTTGGTTAATGATATTAATAGGGACCTTCCGCAGGAGTTAACTCCCCCACAACTTGCCTGATTGTAAACCAATTCAAAATTTAGTATTTAATCCCCGTTTTGGAGTACAGGAAGAAATCCGCTATTGGCACTTTATCCATAAAGGCACTGCCAAAAGTCAAGCCAAATCAGCCATCCCCATGGCATCTAATGTTAACGTTCAAATAATTTGGCTGTGGATTTAAGGCAAAAAAGTTCCTTAAAATAAAGTAAACCTAATAACCTTGATAATATTTGATGCTGTTGAAGAAAGAAAAGCTAAAAATATATTTGATTTTGAAACTCAATTCATAAATCGAACTCATAGTGTCATCGAACTATATAGTGCATATCTACTACTATATAGTGCATATGCATTTTAAATACATCTAACTGTATCTACTACTTGCATTGAAATTAAAAGTTAGCCATTACATTCATTGAGAATAGAAATATTTACATTCGCTCTATATAAAGTTAAATAAAATTAATTGATTTATTTCTTTAGAAAGGGATTAGAAGTGATTAAATATGAATATAAATTTATGAAAAAAAAGGAAATTTCAAACTATTAGAAAATATGTAATGCTTATTTTAATGACATGGCATCATTAAACATTATTTGCTTTCTAACGTAGTATTAACGTTATTTGCAAGCAGTAAAAAGTTACCTTTCTTGATTTAATTATGCATATTATATGAAAAGCACATAAATAACATAAGAAAAAACTACAAAGTTTCAATCAGCCAAATGCCATTTTATCGAGACAAGTTACTATAAGTTTCATAGTCGATTAAAAACTGTGTTAATGGCATAGTTGATCACTATAGCATTATAGCTCAAAACACTATGAAACACAAATAGAATTCTACAGAAACTCCAATAGAATTCTATAGAAACACCATTAAAAGCAGCTCTGTAATTTTCATCGATTTTTATTGGTAATGATTTTGGTAAAATTAGTAATAAAATATGGTTTTATAATTTATGAAAAATTTTGATCAGTATAGTTAAATTCGGTAATTTAACATGATACTTAGGAGCATGGCAGAAAAATCCTTTTTTTTTTTGTTGTTAATATTCTTTTTTTTTTTTTTTTTTTTTTTTTTTTTTTTTTTTTTTTTTTTTTTTTTTTTTTTTTTTTT
>NC_092208.1:63668852-63672401 GCF_043381705.1 Parasteatoda tepidariorum
GAACGGGATACGGTAAACTCAGAAATTCATAAAAAAAAATTTAAACTTACTTAAAATTTTGTTTGCTCATTTTACTTAAACATTAAGAATATTTCTGTCAATTAATTTGCTTTAATCGAGATTTTTTCCCCTCCATTTCCATTAGTCAAATTTGTTTTTTGTCCAAAATAAAAATCCAGTTTATGCTTTTAATTAAATGGTTTAAAAAAGCGAAAAAAATAGGGCATTAAGTACAAAGTTTAATTATGGAAACTGAATTATCTAGGATTATTCAAAAGAAAAAGTAACACACCTTTTTCTATTACCTCAGTCGCCATTAATAGGAATCATATAAAATTCAGACGTACTAATGACTAGAACTCAATTTTTTTAAAGAATTTTAATGTCATCATTTTCAGATTGCTTTCGTGTTTAAAAGTTTTTGTAACTACTCTTTTCTGATGAGAGGAAAAGGTCAAATTAGAATAAGCTTTAAGGAACTGCAATTTCTTTTAAAACTACATTTCAATTAAATTAAAATTGCCATGGTTAATATCTTTGATGAATATTTGTTTCTGTTTTATAAGTAGGGTGTTTCCTAACGATGGCTCATCATTAGAATCTTTGCTGAAATTATTGAAGGCAAAAAGTAAATACATTAGACACTCAAAATTAATATTTTTAACAGAAAAAACGCTAACTAAATCCAACGACTTATTGCTGAGGAAAGCATTTTAAAAATTTGGTTGAGAACCATAAGGAATAAAAAAAGTTTAAAGGCAATAATAAGAAAACACATATAAGATTTAACAGGTAATTATACTTGTATAAATATTTCAATCATAATTCGTTAGATTTTGATAGAAATCTGTATTTCTTAGCATACATAATTATTATTACTTCATAATTTGAAAAAAAAAATAATAATATACATTAAAAGTACTAATTACGCTCACACTTTTTTCAGGGTGCTCTCTGATGTCTACTTTCGAAGGATTGTAGCTGTAGTTTTGTTGTTAGAAACTTCGCTGTTTTGAACTTCTCGGAAATCACGATAGATGGCATAACTGGATAAACTAATAAAGCAACATTCCACGATTCTTTTAACAAAACAAAACTGAAGCACAACCTAACTCCAATGCCCTTTAAAATTTCATTTTTAATGTTTTGAAACAATGCTAGCTAAAATTACTACAAAACCGTATAGTTTTGTATACACTGATTCTTAGCCATACCAGTTGTAAGTGGTTTAAAACCCGTAAAGATAAAGAAATGTTCCCAACCATAAACTTCACAATTAATTGGATGGAAAACTGCTGCCTGTGATTTTACCATGATTTCAGGATGAATTTACGTTTTTCTTTAAACTTTTAATTCTTGAGTTTTACTCAAAATTATAGCCTCAGTTCTATCATATAATTTTAAAAATACTGTTGTAAAATTAAAATATTCAAAAAATAAATACTGAAACATCTATTGTAACTTAATCAAAGTGAAAGAGGCAGAACTAAGTATGTAATCATATTAATTCGAAATTCAAGTTTACCATTAATTAAGTATAATTTTCATTGATTTATTTTGATTTAAAAAAATTTTTGTTAACTTCTAACATTATAACAAATAACGAAATTATTTTTTAGATATCATTTGGTTCTTGATAATATTTTTTATTGATATTATTTGCACACAGTATAAAAATCCAGTAAATTTTTGTGGTAAATATTTCTATTCTGAGAAAAAGTATGGTCAAAATTACCAAATTATGGTAAAATTTACAGTGTTCGTGGCTCTATAGAAACGTTAAAAAGCTGGGTAATTTTATTCGAAACTCTTTGTTTCTAAATTTTGTTAAAACTAACAATAAAATATAGTTTTAGAATAAGTGACAAAATTTGGTAAATGTGGTAAAATTTGGTAGAGCATGGAGCATGGCATTAAAATCATTTATTCTGCTAAATTTACATTTCGGTTTCGTATTTTTTACTAAATATGAGGTAATAAGAAGTAAAATTTTAAAAACTAGAATTTCCTGTCAATCTTTACCATATTAACGGACTAATTACCAAATTATTGGTTTACATAACGTATATTTTAGCTTTATTAATCAGAATTATGGTTTTTTATCAACCGATGTATCATTACCATACAATAATAATTTTACCAGATTTTTCTCTCCGTGTAAAAAGCACTTCTAATCTTTTCAGCTGTATTCAAATTTTACATTAATTTATAGTAGAAAAGCAATACATCAATTTCTAAGTTCATAGTAGTATTTCTAAGTTTTCATAATAAAAATTAACTTTACAGCAAAGCCATATGTACTCTGAGTTTTTTACCGTAAGTTTTCATGAATAATTTGTTACTTTTAGTTATTGATATTATTAGTCTCATAAAGTAATTAGTCTCATAAGTTAAACCTTTTTCCATACAATTTTTAGGGAGAATATATATTTTATTTTAAATTGTAATTTTGGTGAGTTCTTTCCTACTTTATCCTTAATGCATCATTTAATTCTTTCTTTTAAATAACTTTAAAAGCTTCCGTTGCTTCAAGTTTAACTTTTAGAGCCTTTTTCACCAATAACTTCACTGTTTCACGCCTGCATTTTACAAAGCACTTTTATTATAAAATGCGATTATATGGTGACATAAATTTATATATTTACTGACTTTAACCATCAAACAACGTCTTGTAGCTGAAACTCACAAAGAAAAAATGTTTAATATCGCCAGGCGAATGACCTTAGAAAGGATTAATATTAAACTTTTTCCTTTAATGAAACGTCGAAGAATTCTTCTCTTTTGCAGCCAAAGTCGCCGAAGAAAAATACGCCAATCGAAATTTCGATACATAAATCAACCGCCATTATATTAAGAAATCCCTTTACGTTGGAGAGATGGGAGTTAAAGAAAAAAGAATCCACGCATTGTCGACTTTGTATAGATATATTACACATGAATTATCTATATTCTTCGTAAAAACCAATATATACCAGTTGCCAATTTCCCTGCATTTTCAAAATTTGCTTTTTTATTTTACTTTGGCGAGACTTTTGGAAAATTTAATGCCCTTTGCCATTTGGGCCTAGCTACAGCGAAAGGCTCTCAGAAAAGCTGTTGCGCTATACGCCCCTTGAGTAATCAATCTATCTTAGATAATGTAGTTGTCGATGTTGGTGCCCCTAGAAAAGAAGAATGAATTAAAATTATGAGCTTCAAGCCTTGAAAAGGGTTAGGCTTAGACATTGCATTTTAGTCAACAGAATTTTGAATTAAATTTGACACTGAATGAGTTTATTAAGCTGAAGATAAGATTAAAAGACTTTAATATGCTAATTTTAAGCTTAATTACATACACGTGTCCCAAAAATTTAAGGCTGCTCATAAAATTTCTCCGGACATGTAAATTTTTTAAAATTAAATTGACAAATATGTAGTTAAGTTGCTGTATAGAAGGTTTCGTAAATTTCAATTAATGAAATGTTAACATTTCTGGAAAACTTTTTTAATTCACGAAGCATGAGTGATCACCGGAACAAAGTTATTTTTGAGCATATATATATATATATA
>NC_092208.1:63673497-63690382 GCF_043381705.1 Parasteatoda tepidariorum
ATATATATATATATACAGTTATATATATATATATATATATATATATTGCACGGGGGAATTTTCTAAACCCATTTATAAACCCTTTGGTTTATTCTTTTCTCTAATTAGTCTAATTTAGTCTTATTATGAAGGGTAATGAATTCAGTATCATTTACTTAATCCGATTTCTGCCGAAAAAGCCTTGATGTATTTATACTTACATACTACAATTATTTCTCGAATTCTGCATAAATTAATTAATTGTTGTATTTTGCAAAGATAAACTATTAAAAACTTTATTAAATTTTTAAAAAACAATAAATTTTTGTATTTGAAACGAAATGTTTGTATTTTTTTGATTTCCCTGTGAAATATATCTAAATTCAACTTTTGAAAGATAAAACCATAAAAAAAAGTTAAACTACAAAATACAAATTTAACTTTATTTGATAATTGTATGCTTAATTATATGAAAAAGAGCCTCTTTCGAAATACAAAATCTAATTACGCCTAGTTCCAATAAAATATACAATTATACTCATAATTTAATATGTAATGTACTTAATGTAAAATAATATCTCATAGGAAATAATATCTAATACAATATTCATAATAATATAGATATGTAATTGGTCAATTTTAAAATCCGGCATTCTATAGAATGCCTAGGTAATCTATAAAGTACCTAAAGTTTGTCAGCAATGTATAAAACTTTTTATATTACACACAATTCAGAGAGACTCTACGGAATGCAAATTGAGAAAACGGCAGAGTACGAAATACATTTCTAATTGGTCTCAAATGTCATTAAATGTCACGTGGAAAGATCACGTTGTAACAAGTTAATTTTAATTTTTTATTTTTTAAGTGAATTTTGTTTTGTTTTTAACTTGAAAGGCACACATTTCGTTTCGTGTAACTTTTTTATAGCACTCTTCTTATTTTGGTACTGGTATTTGTATTTGCGTCGTACTTAGAGCTGCACAATGTGCCATTGGTGACAGTCTGGTAAATATGCCTGAAGATGATCCGGACACAACATACATACGTCACATCCAGGGAGGACACTTTCACAAACCATCCATCCATTTGCAGATAGTAATTTTGACTTGAACCTGAGCACAATCAATCTTCGATCTAGTACCTCCAGAGACATTAATTTGTCATGGGATCTCGGAGGACCTGTGGCCCCGGCAGATTCAGCATGCACCCGTCACCATTTTGTACACTGGTAGTCTTCGGTCCTTTTGGACTGAACTTGTGACCTTTCCAACATGGGCCCAATGCCACACCAGCCCAGCTATCCCAACCCATTATTTTTATGGAAAAACATAATTTTTTTTTTGAAATACAAGTCATTTATATAAAAGTCTTATCAGGACTTTTTTCATGCGTTGTCTAACTTGCATTTGTAATTCTATTGATTTTCTAGTTATTATATATAATGTTTACTGATAGTATGTAATAATTCTCATATTTCATATATTTTTCCTAAAAACGTCCAGCATTATACCTGGGCATTCTATAGAATCTCGAAGCACTCACTATATAATTTAAATTATAAACAAGATCTTCTGAATTAGATTGAGGACATTCAAAAATTTATATATTCAAACTGGTTATTGTTAAAAGAAAAATAATTTTAGCAACAAGCTAAATCATGCATAAATTTTTACTCACAGAATCCCTCATTTAAATTCAACAATTTTTCAACAGCTATTGTTTCTCACGTCTAAATATAAGGAAGATAATTAAATATCTCAAGTTTCGAGATCTTTTAAAGAAAAAGATTCACACTATGAAATTTTCGAATTGTACACCATCAACCAAATACCAAACGATATTTCGTAAACGAGTGACCGGATAAAAAGATAGCAACATACAAACACCTAAATCAGCAATTATTTATCAGTACTAACCCAGAATCCCGAATACTCGCGTTTCATAAAAGCAACGCAACGCATGTATCTAGACAAAGCAAAAGGAAAGATTTTCAGCGCCATCTATCAGAAAGAATTTGAAGGGAAACTAAGATTCTGAGAGGAAAAAATTGAGCTTTTACATGAATTCGCCCCAGTATTTTTTTTCTTTTCGATTTTAACAGTTGCAATTTTTTAAAAACCATTAATTATTTAGGACATCATTATCTTGAGCTGTAAAGCTTCGGTTATTATTTTTTTCTTGATTAATGTTGCATTACTTCAATTCTAACAACTCTTGTGAAATATTTTAATGTGCTTTAATTGCTCTCCGAATATATATTAGTTCACCGAAATTCTTGCTGTAAAAGCACTTAGTAAAATATGGGGTAAGTTTATGTTTATGACATAAGTAGCACATATATTTCTTCCTTGCTTGCTTATTTTTAAATATGTGATCACTTGTTCCATAGAGAGGAAAAGAGCGAAAAAAAACTAAAACGCATCACCAAAAATGCTCATATTTTATCCAAATCAAACATTATGGAGCCAGAATTTTCATACCTTAATTAAACAAAGCCAGCTTACAGACTGAAAAACTTGTTATTTATGTTACCAGGCGCCAAGCTAAAGCTTATAAAACTCTATGACAGTTTGCATGTTTTGTATATTTACTTAACGTTATAACACAGTAAATATAACGCACTAAATATACCCAACAGTTTTAGTCACAAAATTACTTGCTTTTGAGAAGTCTCTTAAGTACAGAGGAAATCTCTGGTTAGAGCAAAAACAGCACACAAATAACTCGTGTAATTCACTTTCCTGCACTGTTCTTTAAGCTACCCATACATTCCAAAATATGACCAAACGGATATCATAGGGGAAAAGGGGAAAAAATAAGGAAAAATATTGTCTTCTTAAACACTAAAAATGTTCCTCCTTTCTGACATTATCATAACTCTTTTACAGCCTACTTTTATGATCCTCTTTTGAGGGTACACAAGTATGAAACCTCATTATGAGTGGATGGTCCAAAAACAGGGGGTAAAAAACAAGTTTTCTCCTTGTGGATAAATAATAAAATCTCTGAATTTATTTCCCCATTGCTTAATTCCTTTTCTGGCTTACAAGAACAAAACGTTAATATTATGATTGATGAAAGAATGAAAAGATCTTGATGTTAAGGGGCTAGAACAGGAAGACATAATGGAAAGACCTTAATAAACTTTCGCAGTGAAAGAGGTTTTTTTCTGTTTTATTTCTTCTGTGGTTTACATGAAATTGCATTTACTTAATTAGAATGTGAACATACGAGTTTAAGAATTGCTGTTCATTTCGTGAGCTCAGTTTCTGTTTTTTATGTCATGGATGGTTACTATTGTGGTTTAAATCAAATGAATGGTTTTATTATTGTTCCGTTTTGCAATGTAATCGAACTATTTTTATTTTAGTCTGTTTATCTCACTGTAACATCTCCCTTAACGACATACATTTTTCATTGATAAATTGTGTATGCTTTGCTTGGGATCTTGCACTCAAAATTTCAGAAATGGATGTTTGGATCTGATTAATATTATTTCCCATCTCATTTATAGTACATATTTCAAAATTGCAAATGTCTATTACCATTTAGATAACTATATATATTTACATAAAAATCATAGAAATAGTATTTTTATACATATTGTTTTTATTTTAAATTCCCTAAGAAAATCTATAGTAGCCTCGATCTTATATTTAATTACCACATTATAATCACATATATTGCAAGGCTACCAGAAGCTACGCTTATTAAAAAATATTTTATAGAGTAGTAGATAATTAAAACTTTACCTATCAAATTTGCCGCCATTTTAAATGTGTGATCATGAAAGCGTTGGAACAAAAAGAAGTTTCATATAAAATTTTGAATCATTTGCGCGTAGTGTTGTGGAAAATAACTTTAAAACTAATTTAAAAGAATAAATCACACAATCATTTCAAAGAATCAATCATGAATCAATCATACATAAAACACATTCTTATACGGAAAAAAATTCTGCGTCAAAATTTTATGGTAATAACATTTCTATTTAAAAAAAACATAATTCTGATTAATAAAACTAATTATATGGTATTTGAACCATTTGTTTTGTAATTTTGCCGTGCATATGGTAACGGTATACTGGAAATTTAGGTTTTTAAAGTCATAGTTCCTATTACCAAGCATTCAATTAAAATACTAGACGGAAAAGTAAATTTAACAGAATTACTGGTTTTTATACCATGCTCTAAGCTATTATAAAATTATCAAGTTTTACTATATTTACCAAATTTTATCACACATTATATAACAATATTTCATTCTAATTTTATCAAAATCATTACTAAGGCATTTTCGTAAAAATTACCGATCTCTTTTGGCGTTCCTATAGAGCCAGAAACATTGTAAATTTTGCAGTATTCTGTTAGTTTTGACCCGTACGTTTTTTTCTCAGTGTAACTACCGCAATATAAAATTATCTTTAAAAGTTTTGAAAGCTGATTGCTCTAATAATGTGTTGAAATTTTCTCAAATATAACAAGTGATTTTGATTAGATGTCGCCTCTTGAACTTGATTTTCGGGTGTCATTTCATATTTTTAAAAATTCTAATTTAGTTAATGTTTTTTCAAGTATGTCACCGTTTAACAATATTTGGAAACCTATGATGCATGTGCTATTTTTTTTATAAATCTGTAAAAAGCTTAAGTAGGAGACAATCGTCAAAAAATGGCAATTCGCCCACAAACATGATGGAGTTTAAATACACTATTATTCGTAAACAATTTTGAGAACGACAAATACTCTTTCTTTCTGAAAACAAAAACATTTGAAAGCTTCTTAAATCTTAATTTTCTAGAATGTCAAAGACTGAGAGCTTTTGTCATACATTGTTGAACAAGTCTATAATTCGTGATAAAATTCCATAGTTAAACTGACAGAAAGAAAGAAATGTGTTTTTTTTTCTTTTTATAATATAAAAAAGTACTTTATTTCAAAACTATGCAAAAACTCAGATAAGGGACATTAGTCACGATAAGACATACCCCATTTCAATATATTTTATTGCATATTTGCAAACAAATGGACTTTGCTTTGTGCTAGACTTAGAATTATCTGAAAAGAAATGCAATGTTGTATCTAAAGATAAAGATAAGACACAAGAAGTTATTTCTATTCTTTGAAATAAATTTATTCCCTTTGATAAACAAAACACTGGAACTTAGTTCATATTACTTTGGAAACTATAAATAAAGAAAAAATCATTTTTATCGCACTTGAAGAATTGATTTCAAAAGTAAGAAGCTTTTCATCAGAGGGTTTCCAAAAGTATTATTTATTTTGATAGATTTCTATTTTCTTTTACTTTGCTTTTAAAGTTAACACTCTTTACTTTGTTTTCTACTCTTGTTTCAATTGAATTGTTTCTATAACGTTTCAAGTTACTTATTTAAAACTTTTTTTTTACAGTAAATTAAATCTATCAAATTTTTATAGTCTTTCATACAAAAAAAATACTTTAGGGATATTAAAAACTTTATACAATTAAAAATTTGAAGGAGAGAAATTAGAAAAAATGTTAGAGTATAATTTTTGCTACTGGGCATAAAATCTTTATGAACTTTGACCAATAAACGATAAATTTGCTAATCTTTCTAGTTCGTATGTACATAACTGGAAGAAAAATATGCACAGATTTATGTACAAACTAGAAAATCAGAAATAAAATTCTTGCAGAATTTTAAGATTTGTATGTTAGCAGGACAGCACTTCATCAGGGAACACACTGCCTGCCAACGCACAGGAGCCTTTCTGTTGTCAGTGGTGAAACAAAAAACTGACAGTGCCCCGAGGCCCCATATAGGAAAAACAAATAAGAAAAAGCAATTAGAAAAATTTAAATGTAAATNTTGTTATGATACCTTAGGTTATGTTAGCAGGAGAGCACTTCATCAGGGAACACACTGCTTGCCAATACACAGGAGCCTTTCTGTTGTCAGTGGTGAAACAAAAAACTGACAGTGCCCCGAGGCCCCATATAGGAAAAACAAATAAGAAAAAGCAATTAGAAAAACTTAAATGTAAATGCAAAGAAAAATTAATGACAAACAAACACAATTTAAAAGTACACAGAGTAAGATTTAATAATGATACTCCCACATATAAGAAAAATAAATAAAGATAAAGTTACAGTTAGAATAACCAAATCAAAATAAAATATAAATTGCCAAATCTTTGCTAAAACTTTAGAAATAAATCAAGTGCTGGCCCCTTTCTGAAAATCTTGGGGAAAAAAATATTCAATGAGTAAAAATTCTAAAAAAGTGCTGCCATCTATTTGCCAAGATGTTACCATCTGTCTGATGCTCTCTGATGCTGCCATCTATTTGCAAGATGTAACCAAGACGTTATTAAATATTTGAACTATAATAATATTAATACTGTTCTTACAAGTGATTTTGAAAATCTTTTTACGAGTATACCACACAATAATTTAAGGAATATTTTTTTGTATAGTTTTGATCATTATTTGAATAATGAGGACATTAATAAGGAAGAGTGGATACATTTATGTTATACACTGCTGGACAATTGCTAAGGACGGATAACACTATCATCCATAGCAACCACAAAATGAAAGGAAGCAAAATGGGGAAAATTAGAATAAGTGCTGGATATAGTAAGAAGAGGTATGCGTATGCAAATTTTTTTCCACGTCTGTTCATCACGTGATAGCGCTGATAAGAGCTTTAAACGTTTTGACGCGTGTGGAGAGTTGTTGTTTCAAGTCAAAGTTTTACAGGAAAGATTTAGTTGACGAACTTGAAATTTTCGGCATGTCTTCCCGATATCATTTAATTTTTACTNCGATAAAAGGAGAGATTCCAAGTTTAATGTTATTTGTTTAACATATTTTAATTACAAACTTTACTTTAAAATTTTTAAGAATATTTTGATTGGTCAAATTATTAGATTTAAATTTATTTGTAGTAATGAAACAGATTTTCTTTCAGCTATTGGAAATTTCAGGATTACATTTGAGAATAATAATTTTTCTTTTAATTACTGTAATTCTGATATATTAATTTAAATTTTTTTTAAAGACATTCAAATAATTCGGCCGATATTAAAGCCCGCATAAATAGGCCTATGCGGTGAAATTTAGGATTTTTATTCCTGAAACAAATAGACGGTAGCACTTTTTTACATATTGAATGTTTTTCTTTTCCTTTTTTAAGATTTTAAAAAAGGAGTCAGCACTTGATTTATTTCCAACGTTTTATTAAAGATTTGGCAATTTATATTTCATTTTGATTAGGTTATTCTAACTGTAACTTTATCTTTATTTATTTTTCTTATATGTGGGCGTATCATTATTAAATCTCACTGTGTGTAATTTTAAATTGTGTTTGCTTGTCATTAATTTTAATTTGCATTTACATTTCAATTATTCTAATTTGCTTTTTCTTACTTGTTTTTCCATTATGGGGCCTCGGGGCAATGTTCAGATTTTGGTTTCACCACTAACAACAGAATGGCGATTGTGTGTTGGCAGGCAGTGTGTCCCCTGATCTGTTGTCCTGCTAACACACATATCATAAATGTTTCGTCGTTTTCCGCTAGAATTGTATTTCTGACTTTCCAAATTAAAATAAAACAAATTTGGTTTTAGCTGCTTTAAGTGCTTTTCCATTTTGATATATTATTTTAAATATTATTTTAATTGCTACTTACTTATTTCGTCTTTTTTTGAATTTCTGAATTAGTTTAATTCCTTGATTATATATATAATACGCACATTCCGGATTCAACCACTTTCCTGCAACAGATGCATATAAATGAAGCAGTGTTGAGAGTTGGAAGATTGCATGTGTTTAACTTGTTATTAGCTTGAAATTTGCGCTCATTACTCTACTACTCTTTTCTATCCAGTTGAAATCCTCTCATTATAGCTACTCTTTATAATTATTTATACGAAAATAATGCTTCCTTTGAATAGAAATACTATTAGCTGCGCTGCTCATTTCTATTTAATTGAGGCTTTATTTTTGTTGTAGACTACAATAATGTTTACGACATTGCTAAAAATAATAATAATAATAAATAAATAAATAAATAATAATAAAATTTCAAAAAAATCTACATAAAAAATTTAAGTTCTTTTACTATTTTGGAGCAATGACAAGAGTAATCATGGATACTGAGATATACAATGAAGATAATACACGGAGTATTCGAAATATAATGAAAACATGCGAATTCCAATAAGAAATGAGAGCGAAAAAAATGAACCTTTACGAAAGAAACAAAATAGAGCAAATCCAAATAAGACGAAGTGAAAAGAGAAAATAAGAGTTGAAACATTTAGAAAATTAGATTCCAAAATGTGTGGACGAAAAAAAAAAGAAATACTAGAAATGTCGTTGATTGGTTTATTAGTATTCTTTAGAGCATGAAGTATTTCACATGAATCTAGCAGGTAAAGAACAGTGTATAATAAATTCAATTTCAGAATGCCCAAAAAATTTATGAAAATTCCAACAAGTTGAGTGATAAAAAAAAAAGATGATTTGATTTTGGACCCACACTGTAAAAAAATCCGTTACAATGTGCCAGCTCATATTGCAGCATCCATAATATATTGAACCGTAATTTTCGCAGTATTTTTTTATTTATTAGACTGATTCAGTGATTTTACTCTTATTATCACTATAAAATTTAGGGTTTATCAACTTTTTAATTCCATAACATGTTTTGTTAAAAATTGATTTTGCGGTAAAAAAAGTAACCGCCCCTTGAGGGACGGTACTCTAACCGTAATTTGATTCGGGTTCTTTTAAAGTGCATCTTCCCTGCTTCTAGAGTTTAAGTTGTTATGATACCTTAGGTTTGGTGATTATTGTGCAAGCCAGGATGACTCAGATATAGCATTGACCCTGATTCTAATCCTTAGGATAGCTGGTCAATTAGCATACTGCTTTTGGCGTACTCTAGCTTACCTTACTACTGCTGTTAAATCTCCTTAGTACTCCCAGTACTTGGTACGAAAGTTCAATTGTCTTCTTTTTAGGTTCCAAACTTACTAGGTTAAAGAGTTATGCATTGATCATTGCAAATGCAATTTGGATTCGCTGTTCGACGCCGGAGATTTAATCCACGATATCTAATTGTTCGTTAAATCGCTTGTTATTTTTGTCAGCAGTAAAATTTTAAAGTAAATAAATTTTAATTTAATAGCAATAGAAAATCGAGCTATTTTAGGGATAATGTATGAATAAAGTGGTAAAACGATCAAATTATTGAAGATAAAAATAGTGGATAGATTAGATCTAAATCAAATTTTTCTTTTAAATTCAAGTTTTGGTTACTAAATCACGTTCTTTGAGTAGAAGACTATTTCCAAACGTGTAAAAATTGGGCATTAGGTTTTTACACCTCTATTTTTTTAATAAATCTCCACTTTTATAATTTCGTCCAACCTCTTGACTTGTACCATTTGATACTTTGCTGCTCGAACGTTATCAGTAAAAGGCAAAAGGCGGGGCAAACCTCTTTTTTGAGGGGCAGGCACATCATTCTAAGAAATGGCCTTCACGCCAAAAGGAATTGGATCGTATGAAAGGAGCTCTAATCTTATCTCACACAGGAAATGGGAGTCTGTATTACGCGAAAAGTAAAAGAGAATTTCGGGGCTGGATTTCTTCCGTCTAAATTACCCATAAAAGGAAGTGTCGTACTTCGAACGTAAAGGGCCTCCCCCAGACGAGAACAAACCTTCCAATGGCAATGTGTTGCAGGTTTTTGAAGGTGCTTCAAATGGTAGTTTTATTGTTTGTAAGGTATCAAGGAGATTCCGGAAAGTGCAAAGAGATATTTCTTTTCTTCCAGTTCCGCAAATTCTGACAGTGATTTAACTCCAGAGAGGTATTAACTGAAAGTTGAAAAAGCCACTTCAATTTTTCTATTAATGTTGGAGTGTTTTATTGAACGTCGTTCATCATGAACCGCGTATCATATATGCAAATATTACTTCGCAGCTGGTATTTATGTATTTAATTTTTTTTCCCATAAACTAAATTGGTAAAGGTTAGCCATTATAAATGTTAAAATTTTCTTTATTATAGATTAGCTTATTAGTTACTTATGAGAAGATTATAAGTGTAAGTTTACCGGTAGCGTTCAAGAAGTGTTAATTGGAAAATAAAATATCACTTAATTAATTTTGTTCTCGTCTCCCTCTGGAGAGGTTAGACCATCTTATCGCAATGCCTTGCAAGTTTCGAAGGTACTTCGAATGGTATTTATAATTGTTTGTAAGGTATCAAAGAGTTATTAGAAGGTAAAAAGAGATTTTTTTTCTTCCAGTTCCAAAAATTCTGACAGTTATTTAATTACAGAAAAGTATCAATTGAAAGTTGAAAAAAACCACTTTAATTTTCCCTTTATTGCGGGAGTGTGTTATTGAATGTCGTTTATTATAAAGCCACATATCCCATATAAAAAATGCAAATATTATTTCGTAGCTGGTATTCATATATAAAATATTTTCCTCGTTAACTAACTCGGTAAGTGCAACCAATTCTAAAAATTATTGTTGTGTGTAGACTAGTTCATCAATTCAATATTTGTTGATTATAAATGCAAACATTTAATATAAATGTAAAGTAGGTTGAGTGAGAGTGTTCAGTATAGGAAGGTAAAATATCACATCAATAAATCTGGATTTACTTTCCCCAGACGAAAGCAGACTTTATAATTGCAATGTGTGTTGTAGGTTTCTGATTGTGCACCAAACGTTAGTTTTATTTTTTGCAAGCTATCTGGGAGATTTTATAAAGTGCAAAGAGATATTTTGTTTTATTTTTTCAGTTTCGCAAGTGTTATGGATATGAATCACTCACCATACTTTTCTGACGAATCTATTACAGATTTTTGCTTAAAAACGATTGCGAAATATATGGTGAAAACAAAGCCTAAGCATATTGAAGACATTAAGAACATCAGAAATGAAGAGCATTCTGAAAGAAGACTTAAAAAGTTGTTTCTGAAAAACTTCAAAGCTAAAAACAGAGATGCATTATATCAGATTGGGTTTGCTATGAAATAATTGAATGAAGTCGTTTTGAATCATTGGATAGAGCGTTTACCTCTCAAAAAGGTGACCCGGGCTCGAATCCAAGCGTTCGCTGGTTGATACGAATTCGGATCCTGGCTTGCTTAGACCACAGTGCTGACGTAAAATATCCTGCGTGGTAGACAAAATATGCTTAGAATCCCCTTGCCATCGAGCTAACCGGGGAATATTTTCGTGTTTTTCATATTTTTTCTCAGCATGTACCACAAGTAGGGATTAGTTCCCTCAAAAAATCCTCCACGAAGTCAAATGTGCCCCAATGCTTGATCTAGGAGCTCCCTTGTCTTCTGGACTGGATTCAAAACTACAATGCTGAGAAGATCGGTATTGATCGTCGTAAACTCAGAATAGGATTTAATGTTCAACACTAGTTATAAAATAAAATAAAGCATATTAAATATGTGATTCGCATAATGTTTTCTGGAGTTTTGAGATCAGTTCTGGAAATCTATAGCCACACCTTGCATTTCATTTTTTCCATAAGGTAGTTGAATAAAAGCAACCAAGTATAACTTTTTGCCATAAACATGTTCATTGATTCAATATCTAGTAGATAAATATCGGTTATGCAAACTCATCAATGGATAAGCATTACATGCAGTTTGTGTTATGTTAAACCTAACGATAATTTTATTTTCTATACTCCTTATCAACTTTGCGATTTGTAAAAAAATTTTAGCTCTTCCACTTTGAAGCTGAAATAGCGTTATCATTAGAGTTAGGATAAACTGTATTGCTTTGCAAAATCGTTCTAATATCCCACAGTGCAAGTGTCTAAAGCTTCAACGCTCTCAGCTACTTGTACAAGAATAGATTTCCCCTAAGCAAATGTAGTATTTTCCCTTGTTAGAAAACAGTAAAATTATGTCTAATCAAATAAATAAATGTAATATTTTTTAATTGCTTTGCTTATTTTGAATTGGTAAACACTACCTCAAATAATCATTTATGAATATTCGATCCTTATCATGTACTTATGTATCATGTACAATCCTTATCATGTTACTAAAGGTTTTAAGCAAAATTTTTTATATCCTGTATAGTCCCAATCATAATATAAAATTTATTTTAAAGATATGTTATAGTGAAAGTAAGGGAAGAGTAAAATTTGTGCTATGTATTAATAAAGTTAGACAGCGTAAAGCGAGGGCAAACAATGTCATATGAACATAATGCAGTTTTAGGTATATGCTGAAGTACTATCTTTGACGTCAAAATATAGACATTGGTTAATACTTTATGGAAGAACAGATCGATGATAAAGTACCTTCTTTAGAGTTAAACACTGAAGAAGATTCTTCATTATACAACTGAAACTATAACATGTCTGTTCATACATTATATAATTTATTTTTATCTTATTTAGCTTTATTGACATATTTTAGTGTTTTGCAAACCTATATTGAATGAAATTATTTATTTTTGAATATAAAGACTGTTGATCCATCTGAAAAATAAAGTAATTAAGATTAGTTTAGTATTGATTTATTTATTTTTGAAAATAAATTATTTTTCAAGAAATATAAACAGGCATATTGCAGTTTTAGTTAAATATTGAAGCACCTTCTTCAACGTCAAAACACAGACATCGGTTAATACTTTGTAGAAACTCAGATCTACAATAAGGAATCTTCTTCAGTGTTCCAATACCGTGAAGAAGATCTTTCATCTTAAAACTGAAACTGAAGTATGTCTGCTCATGCGACGTTGTTTTTGCTCTTTGTTGTTATTTGGCTTATTAGTATATTTAAGTGTTTTGCACAGCATATATTGCATAAAATTACATGTTTTTCAAGCTAAAGACTGTTCTAGATCTATTTGAGAAAAAAATAATTTAAATTAGTTTCCTACTTATTTATTAATTTTAAAAAATACTTATTGTTTAATTTTCGTTTGTTTGAAAAGGTATTTCAATAGATAAAATAAATTTATTTATTCAAAAAAACAACGTATTGCTTTTATTCACACTTTTAGAATGGCATCTTTTTTTATAGAACTCTTTTATGAGTCTAAAAAGTGTTCAAAAATATAGTATTTTAAATATCTCTCACGTTAAAAGCTATATTTTTTTTCAAATACCATAAAGTTTTAAATCTCTTTCAACGGACAACTTTTCTTGAACGATTCGTGAGGAAATAACTTTTTTTTTCCTGAGACCAACGCAAATTCAATCAGAAAGGACAACAAGTGAAATACGTTTTCTCCACACATTCTAAAAAAAACTAGAATGGTCAGTTCAAAACAAAAATGTTATTTCAGTAAAAATACAATTTTGGAAGACCAGAATGAAAGTTTTATTAAACTCCTAGAAGCTATTCGATTGAACTGGATTGAAATGGTAGTGTTTCCGCTAGAAAATGAGAAAACATATACTTTTTAAATAATAAAAACTGTATTAAATGAGAAAATATTTTCATTATATTATGGAAAGAAAAGGTTGATAATATTATTGAATTTTTAAATTGGTATTGTTATTTTTAATTATCTATCATTCATGCTATTTGAGTTTATTCTATTATTTTCAGTGGAAATAAAAAAATATATTAATACAAACCAAACAGTTTATCTACCATGTAATATATTTTTCAAAAATATACTGAAAGGAAATAGGAGTCGACATGTTTCAGGCGATCAGGAGCAGACGCCCAGTTTCAAAACGGTCCTGGTGGAAGGACAGATAGTACGATTCAGAGAAGAACAGCATGAACACACATCCAGGATTGCTCCAGGATTTGAATCCGCTACCTCCACGCAATGGATACATCTCGGACAAGATGTTGTTGTTAATTTGAATCGCACTTGAGCTTCACAATGGGCTATTGGCGATGGTCTGGGAAACATTCCTGAGGATGATCCAAAGGCATGCCATCACAATTTTGATCCTCTGCTACAGAGGGGATGGCACCCCCCGCTTCGGTAGCCTGACGGCCTGCACGCGAAATCGAGCACTTTACTGTAGAACAGTTTAACGAGGACCAATACCGCACACCCTCGGTCTCCACGCAGACTGATCCAAGTGGTCACCCACCCGCACACTGATCGCAGCCAGTGATGCTTGACTTCGGTGATCTGATGGGAACCATGTCTTAACGATCAGTCCACTGCGGGACCGTGAAATTAGAAAAGAATCATCTAATAAAAACAAAAATCGCAGAAAAACATCACAAAAAAAAGTTAAATACATCAGTGTGGCTGTAGAAATCAAACCGACGATCCGCGACACTAGTTGTGTTTTACAGAACTATATGTATCAAATATTAAATTTAATGAATGTCTGTAAGTTCTAACGCTAAGAAACCAAAGTTCTGGACTACAAAATCAAGGCTAAGGTCTCGTTTGTGACTAAGAACGTCCCAGGTTATCATCAAAAGTCCCTGAAAAACAAATTCGATATAGAAGGAATAACATACGAGCGCTTAAACGCCAATCATGCTTTCAGTCAGCTATATTGAAGGCTTGCGCCGACCAGCTGGCCGAGTTGTTAGCGTGTCTGACTGCGGAGCCATTGGCCGCGAGTTCGAATCCTGCTCAGGGCATGCCTATAAACGGGTTTGTGGTTGTGTGGAGCAGGCGACGCTGCTCCACCGCCTTGGCTTCGCCACAGGTGCCCACTGGGTAACGAGAAGAGAGTAGCAGTTCTGGCATTCCTGTGGCCAATGGGACAAACCCCAAGTTCCCACCATTAAAAAAAATAACAAATAGAAAAAAATAAAATATTGAAGGTTTGCAGTTTAATAAAAGGAAGGCTGAAGTCACTGGAGAATTTTATGGCTTATAAGCGAAAAGCATCTAAGGGTCTTATATAATCCTTGTTGATATCCGAAGAGTGACCGAAGTGTGTCACCCATCAAACGCTTTCCTGTGTAGAGGTAGTGGGTTCGAATACCGCCTGAACCCTGAGTGTATCTTCGTGTTGCCCTCTGAATTGTACTATATGTCTTCCTACTTGACTGAGGCTTATAAGTTGTTCTTATGTAATTGAGTACACAAGCCTGCACGTATGTGTACCAATAAATAAGCAAATGAATCCGATCAGTATCGCCAGTCAAACGCTCTGTTAAGCTTGGAGGTGATGGGTTCGAATCCCACCGTAACCCTGGATGTATTCTTTGTTTTCTCTGTTGTTGTTAATTTACGTCGCACTAGAGCTGCACAATGGGCTATTGGCGACGGTCTGGGAAACATCCCTGAGGATGAACCAAAGACATGCCATCACAATTTTGATCCCCTGCGGTGGGGATGGCACCCCCGCTTCGGTAGCCCGACGACCTGCGCGAAGTCGAGCACTTTACGGTAGCATAGTTTCGAAACCTAGATTTGATTAACCTATAATATTTTGGTTCAAAATTGCGATATTACTTTGCAAATTTCAATATAGTAATCAAATTTTTAATTATTAATTTATTGCTTCGAGATATATTGTGGTTGCTTGAATTTCTTATTATTTTACTAATCGTGTGAAAAAAAACTACTGTTCTTAGAATTAGTTGGTAAGTTTCCATTCACATGTTTATAAGCTTTCATTATTCCAGATGTTTGTTTATAAGCTTTCATCTTTTCATCTGTGACTTTTTGATTGCTACGTAAGACTTAAAACATTTTGTTCTATATGTATTTCATGAACATCTCTATAGCTATATAAATGTTTTAATTTTCTTTTACACTCCTTAAAACCTGAGCAATAAGTGTTTTATAGCGTACATTTTCCCTCTTGATAATAAATTTTCAATGCACAAATATTTTTACTCCATTTCTTAGACGATTTCCAAAACTTACATTAAGAGTGTTCATTACAAAATACCTAGTGTTTGTAAGCAAAATACCTTGTGTTTTTAGCGGTAGCACAGAGTTGTATGTTTCATTTAAAAATTTCCTTAAAATGACTAATTGAAAAAGGTACAAGGAATACTTGATCAGTAAATAGATTCAGATCAGAGAATAGATTCAAATATTAAAAATGAATATATCAATGAAAAAAGAGTGCTAATGGTAAATATTACTAATGTATCAAAACTAGATAAGAGGCTTTCAAAATACTTTGTACTTAATGCTCATATTTTACCTCTTTTGTCTTTTTACTCCTGTTTGAAAAGTACTAGAATCAGTTCTGACATGTGTGCTTTTAGCAAATCGTGAATATATAAAAATCGATATTCATTGGAATTATAGTAAAGCTTGCATTATATCATAAAATATTCTCGCAAGTATTACATAAAATATAGAGAGAGAATAAGAGATTGGAGTAACCTCATCAATAATAGATCTTCAGACAAAGTACTTTTTCGAATTTGCATTTTCAATCATAAATCTTTCTTTATCTCTTGGTGAAGTATTTATAGATTTATTATTCAGGCTAGATAAAAATTTTATTGATAGAAATATTTTAAAGCTTGTACATATTGTCAACTTGAGTGAATTTATTTCGATTTTTATATCTTTTTTTTTAAATATGTTTGAACTAACGAAAAATTTTGCATTAATATTTTGAAACTATTTTGCTACATCAAAACATTTCTACATCTACGTTTAAAAATATCAACATTGATTTTTCGTGCATAACAATACTTGGGAATTAGTGGCTAAAATTTCTACAAAAGCGAAATTCTTTTTATTCAATTTATTCATGGCCATAAGTAACAAAGAATTTTACATTTGCTAATTTGAAACTTAGTATACATTAGTATCAAATTTATGTAAAAAGCTTTTATTTATATAAAAAAAGAATAGTTTCGTTACATTATATAACCTTTTCTGTTACTTTAAACTTGAAGTATGAAATACAATCTTTCAGAATCCTTACTATGAATACTATATATATATATATATA
>NC_092208.1:63690408-63787431 GCF_043381705.1 Parasteatoda tepidariorum
ATATATATATATATATATATATACACATTTAATCTACATTTTTGAAATTCTTTTTGAAATTGACGTTTTAAAACAATAATTATTCGTTATATTTTGATATCTTATACGTCATTTTGGGATTCTTGATGCGCGTATCCTTTCACTTTATTTTCAACAAGTTTTTAAGAATTATATTTTTAGTGCGGTGATTACAACAAACCTTGTATTTTGTATGTGCAGATTTTTTTAACTCTGCATTTTCCCTACAACTTCTCATTTCAATATTTCACCCTCATTTACTATGCCAATGGAAGAAGCTCTTATTTTACACAAATTTATTAAACTAAACCTAACCTATCAGAACATTTGTGGAAATGCTTTCTCAATTAAAAGTATAAGATTACAAAGAACTTAATCTTGAGTTAATTTCAAGAATTAAGAATAAAATCATAAGTTTTCTTAATTGTATTTGTTGTTCTTTCTCACAAAACTCTTTGTCTGCAGTTCAATGTTTCATTAGAGGCCCAAAATATCTAAGAAAATTTTTTAGCTATTATAAAACGTGTGAAATAAAAGTATCATTAGAAAAGATTGATAAATTTTGATAATCATTTTTTTGTTTTACAAATTTACAAATTACCATAGTTAGTGTTTCATAAAATTGCAAATCAATTTATTTTAAATATCATTTAAAAACTCTGATTAAAAAAAAACAGATTGATTGCATGAACGCTTTAATGGCCTTTTTTTCTCGCAAAAAGTATTTTCTTATTTGTTGCTAATTAGTTTGTTGCTAAGAAGTTTTTTTTTAAAATATTGCTCATAAAAAATTTGTATTAAAGTCATATTAAAAGTAAGGAATTTATATGTGACTTTAAAAGTGTTTTCATCCCAAAAGTATGTTTCCTCTTTTTATTCCTAATGGCTAATGGTAAGCACAGTTTGTAATAAGTGAATTACATTTGGAAATCTATTAACTGTCGAAAACATGTTAAACATGTTTTAAAAGATTAGAATGCTATGTATTTTCCCTCTATAATGCATGTTTTAAATTATTTACTTCTAGAGATAATATTTAGAGAATAAATTTTAAAAAAATTCAACTTTTTCTGGTGAAGGTAGTTTATTTCTATTTACCCTTATTACACTACCAAGCACTTAACGCTATCAAATCGTTTACAAAATCAATGCCTGAAATCAAAATCAATGCAATTATATTTCTCAAGCTCACTTGAAAAAAATTTTGAAAAAGAAAATAAAACCTATAAGGAACGAAGATTCTGGTAGATTACATGCATTAATCGAAACATGCACCTAAACTCAATCTGAAATTTCTCAATTTCTTCAAACCCACTTCAGAAATAAATATCCCTGAAATTGAAGAACAAAAATTTGGAATAAATTGGCAGATTAATTTAGGTTTAATTACCCCAATCGCTTAAAAGTTAGTCTTCCAAACTACTAGTGGGCCGAAATGACCTACAGATAAAATCTAGTTAACATGTCTTATGTACTAGTGAATTGGAATTGAATAATTGTAGTGGTAATTACGCTACATTACTCCCCACTAGAATTTTATCTGCGATAGAATTTGATGAATAGATACTATTAGCAGATTCATTGCTGTTTTGTGAGAGGACGGGAGAGCTGCATTAAAATCACCGGTGTTTGACTGCTGATCCTGAGAATTGCATTAAGATTACGGCTGTGGTAATTTCTGTGTTGCAATTAGCAGTTGCATGTGTACAGACCCCCGTTGTGTGTGATCGAGACTGAGTTGCGACAGCGTAAAGAGGACAATTTCGCAGTCGCAAACAAGTCAACTGTTCACTGCATTCCATCCATCAAAATAGACGTGTTCATAGTGAAGTGAATGCTTCTGTTGATGTAGACGTCTTCAGATCATCCACGAAAGTCACCAATGTGGTGCTAGGTTACCGACAATGTCAACCGTCATCTATCTAAAGGTATCTCCTGACAGAAACGAGTCAACATGTCTTTATACTAGTGAATCGGAATTGAATAATTGTGGTGGTAGATACGCTACACCATAATATCGAGTTTGGTCTCATTTTATTTAGCGCAACATTATTAGTACATATCTTACAGGTTTTGAAAAACAATTTTTATTCCCCGTTCTCACCCATTCACCTTACTGCCAAAACCGGGAAGCCGAATTTCAGCAAGTGCTAACCACTTTCTAATAGGAGGGTACTTAACAATCTGTTACTAGATAGAGATTTTTTTAACATCTGGGAGTAAACTACCTTTACTGCACAGTGAAAAGTTTAAATAAATATAATTTTAAAATTCTTTTTTTTGGTGAATGTAATTTTCCACATTTTTCCCAAATCGCACTTTTGTTTTCTATATCGAACATTATTTAAATTAAAGTCTTTTCGTTCTCAAAATCAATGCCGCTATGTATCTTTCTCGAAGTTATGCAAGGAATTTTTGCATGAGAAAAAATAGCTTCACTTTAAAGCTTTTTACTTTAAGCGACTTTGTCTTTTTCTCTTTTTAAAAAGAAAAATCTAAGGGAATAAACGTACATCGCTCAATAATAACATCAAAATGTTCTTGAAAAGACGCAGAATAAGTAGTTCATCTATTCTAAATCAAGATCTATTATTCTGTTAGATTGCATACAGAAATTGAATCGTGTGCATAAACTAAATTTAAACTCACATTAGAAATCAATATCTTTGACACAAGAAATCAATGCTAAATTAATTGAAACAGCATTTACCATTTGAAGATTGTTAAACTTTTCCCATAGTGCTATTTATACCTTTTGTAATAAAGCTTTTTAACTCAAAATAACGAATAAAAGTTTTTACAGAGAATGTGTAACAACCAATATTGACGTTATACAAAACGGAAGCGACATACAATTATCCTCATTTGGTTTTTTATAAGAATTGCAATTGCGTAAGTTTTATTTGTAAAAAAATAATCACATAAAAATATTTAAATTAATAGTTTAGTGTTTCCTATAGTTTAGTTTACTAACACTTTAATTAACACTTTTTCAATTCCTACTATTAGTTCACACTCTCCCTACACATATTTATATATGAGCCGCTCAGAAGCCAATGCGGTTAAGTCCATTTCTTGATATTTTCTGATTTTTGGAAATTTTGATGAAGTAAATAATAATCTTCTTAGTTATTAAAGGAATTACTCGTTGGTTACTTTTTTCTAGGTTAGACAGCCCTTTTTTTAATAGCTTCTGAATATATTGTATAATAATTTCAGAAGCCATTGTGAATAAGTCCACTTCTTATCAATATTTTTTTACATAAACTTTGAAATAAAAATTAAATTCTTCATCTTCTTTCGATATTTGTTAGTAACACTGAAAAACAAGAAATTCATAGTAACTCAGGGTTGCCAGACGTAGTATTTTTAATTCTACGGTAGTATTTTTTCACCAAAAAAAGGGGGTATGGTATTTTTCGTAGGATTTTTTTAAAATGTGGTATTTTTTTATTTATTTTATTTTCATTTCCTAAAACAAAGAAAAGTGCCACTCTAGTTTTGAAGTAAAATCAATTTTTGAAATAATTCAACAGTTTATTTTCTATTAGTCACTGTATCTAGTGATGAAAATAAAAGTTCGTTTATACTAGTAGACATAAATTTCTTATCTTTTTCAGCTGCCCAAAGGTATAAGTCCTAAAATTTTTAAGATGCTGTCATTATTTCAATAAATAATTACGTTTTTATTTACACATACTGTACATATCTTGTTTTTTTGCAGAGTTTACATCTCGAAAAAAGACTTTATAAACTTTTCTAATTAAATTAATAAACCAAGAATTTTAAAAACTAATGTATCAAAAAACATTAATTTTTCTCAATTGTTGTGTTTTGGACTTCTTCTTTTGTGTTTTGGACCGCATTGGCTTCTGAGCGACTCATATCTTGTTCAAATTTTCAAGTGGTAGTAAAATACTTTTTAGTCATCCACTCAAGTTCAAATACATTTTTTTAAACTTGTGGTAGATGACACTTGACGTCAATACATTTTTTTTTCAAATCTTAATTCATTAATTAAATTTATTTAATTAATTTAAATCAATTAATTTAAATTAATTTATTTTTGTTTCATATGGGAGAAAAAATTTTCTCTTATATAAGATAATTAGCAAGATATAAATTTAGGAATAAATATTTTGCCACTAAATATTGTGATTCTGTCATATGCATATACATATTTATATTAATTGTAATTATTTAAATTAAATTAATTGTAATTATTTTTATAATTAATTTAAAATTGTTCTTTGTTGATCTAAGTAAGAATCTACTTTTAAAAAAATTATATTACTTGTTTAATAATTTATTTTTAAACATTTTTCACATAAATTATAAACAAAAAAAAGTCTTAAAGAATTAGAGTTTGAAACTATAGCAAAGGTAGTATTTCCCTATTTATCCCTACTTTTCTTTTGTTCTCCTCTAAAACACTGTTCAAATCAAAAATTTTTCGTTATCAAATCAATGATACTACGCATCTTTCTTAAATTCATATAAAAAAAAATATCTACGAGCAAGAATAAAAATCTTCAATCAAAAGCTTTTTACTCTAAGCGACTGTTTTAAAGGAACAATCAAAGAGCGTTAGATTTATGCTCATAATAACATCGATATAGTCTTAAAAAGATTCGAAGGAAATTCATCGATCACCATAAACTGAAATTGAAATTCTCAATTTCCTAAACTCACTGTAGAAATCAATATCTTTTACACAAGAAATGAATGCTAATTGATTAAAACATCATTCACCATTTGAAGACTGTTAATCGTTTCCTCTACTACAATTTATATCTTCTGCAATAAAATTTTTAAACTCAAAATAACGAATTCAAATTTTTACAGATAAGATGTAACAACCAATATTGTTGTTATACAAAACGGACGTGACATAAAATTATCCTCTTTCTGTTTTTTATAAGAATTGTAATTACGTAGGTATTATTTGCAAGAAATAATCATATAAAAATATTTAAATTAATAGTTTGGAGTTTCCTATACTATGCTTAATATCAAACATTTATTTAATAATTTATTTTGAAGCAATTTTAATAAATTGTAAAAAAAAAAAGTTCTAAAAATTTAAAGTTTAAAACTGTAGTATTTCCCTATTTATCTCTACTTTTCTTTTGTTCTCAACAACGCTCTCCAAATCACAATTTTTTCGTTATCAAAATCAATGACAGTACATATCTTTCCTAAACTTATATAAAAAAAATCTAAGAGTAAGAATAAAAATCTTCAATCAAAAGCTTTTTACTCTAAACGACTGTTTTAAAGGAACAAACTAAGAGCGTTACATTTATGCTCATAATAACATCGATATCGTCTCGAAAAGACTCTGAGGGATTCATCGATTCTAAATAAGGAGCGAGGATTCTGGTAGATTACATACATTAATAGAAACGTGCGCATAAACTCAATCTGAAATTTCTCGATTTCTCAAAACCCACATCAGAAATCAATATCTCTGACGCAAGAGAGGAATATAAAATTGGAATGTTTTGCAGATTAATGTTGGTCTGAATACCTCAATCGCTTAAAAGTTGACGTCGGATGTTTAAATGGAAAAGGGAAAGCAAAGAAAAATGAATTTCGTTTAAAGAAAGTTCCAATTCTGGTGATTAAGAAAATATGGAGTGTTGGGAAGAATTTTTGTTCTTAAACATCATTTTTTATTCCAATTCTTATTTTTTTTGTTCTGTGTTAAGACGTTTAAAAAGACGTATAATTTTCTTAACCCAAAGTGGATTGCTGCCCTGGTGGATGTTTGTTTTTGTTACATAAAGGAGTTTAGTTTAATTTATTTTTAAATATATATTTCTTTAATTCTACTACCTGGCTCTTTTTAAATTGAAGCTGATTGCAGATATTTTAAAAAAAATTTAATCTGAAATAATGTGTATGCATTCCTTAAGCTTTGAAAACATAATGATATAAAGTATTTTATTTTTTAAAACAAATACCGTCTCGCACATACACTGGAAAAAATATGGTCAAAGCTACAAGAATATGGTAAAATTTATCATGTTTCTGGCTCTATATGACAGACCATAAAAATTTTTGTTTTTGCTAAATGAAGGATTTTAGTTTAATTTTTTCTTAAATATATATTTCTTAAATTCTACTGCCTGGTTCTTTTTAGATTGAAGCTGATTGCAGATATTTAAAAAAAATTATCTGAAATATGGTGTATGCATTCCTTAAGCTTTAAAAACATAATGATATAAAATATTTTATTTTTTAAAACAAATACCGTCTCGCACACACACTGGAAAAAAATATGGTCAAAACTGCAAGAATATGGTGAAATTTATCATGTTTGCTGGATCTATGGGAAAGACCATAAAGCTTATTAATTTTTACTGAAGGGCCTTGGTAATGATTTGGTAAAATCAACAATAAAATATGGTTTTATATTGTGTTATAAATTTTGGTAAATCAATCAATGGCTCTTCTTACTTCTAATCATTCACCCTCGAATATTCGATTTAGGCCGAACAGACAAATCTAACAGAGATTTAAAAAAAATTCCAATATAAGAAAGAGTGGAATGAAGAAAGCAATAGAGTTGGATTTCCAGTGAAATTGTGACTTTGGGTGAATTTAACCTAAATGATAAAAAGTTAATGAAAAAATTCTTAAGGAAAAGTCTCTAAATGTATATAAATTTATAACATATATAAAACTTCTGAACTATATAAGAAAAAATGGTGCAGTGTTGAACGGTAGTATCAGTACTTTGAACTGAAATATCAATTACCACAATTTAGAATCCTTTATTCAACATTGAGTCATTAAATTTAGCTATATTTTCATTTAAGTTGAGCTTAAGAACTAAGTTAGGTTTAAGAACTAAGATAATTCGGTTCAATTTAGTACTATATTAAAGTTGTAGCAAATTGTATAATATAATTATAAAATGTAATTGTTTAACACGCTCCAAAACTGCAGAGTAAAAAGATACACATTAAAAAGATTACAGAGTAAAAATTAATTTTAATTGTAATTCTTTAAAGGCGTGTTCTAACAATTTGAGGGTTAGTTTAAACAAGTCTTAGTTAGTCTAAGCTTATTTCAAACATTTAACTAAACTTTTTTCTGTCCAATGGGAAAGAAACACGTTGGCTGAAAATTTCTGCAAATATAAAAACAAAATAAGGTCAAAACTACCAGAATATGGTAGCATTTACTGTACTTCTGGCTCTATGGGGAATCCGGTTTTATAATATGTGATAAACTTTGGTAATTTCATCATGATACGCTTAGAGCATGGCACAAAAACCTTTTATTTGGTTATGTTTATTTTCCCGTTTTGTAAATTTTACTAAATGCATAATAATATGAAACCAGAATTGGAAACCAGAAATCAGAATTTTCGGTTTACCGTTACAATATAAATGGAAAAGTTACCAAATGAATGGTTTTTATTAACAGGAAGCATGGTTCCAAATTTTTTTTCTCCATTTAGATTTTATCAAGTTTATAAAAAATATCATAATCATGGCTAATTATGATGGAAAAAAATTTGTAATTTATATACGTTAAAATTGACTTTTAATTCGAAACCATTCCAAAAAATTTTTAATACCATTTGTGTAATTGTTTGTTCTAATTCATTTCTTCTGAGAGTATTTTACGATATTTAAAATACAGATCTACAATTTAATGCGAAAATAGCGTTTAAGTCAGTAAAAAATCTACGCATTCGCTTAAATATAGAAATTTGCATTTGATATAATTTGTGGATTTATTTTAATTGGTTTAATTTTTTCTTTAATTTTGCAGCTTAAATTCATTGGTTTTAATTAGTCTGTTTTACGTGATGAAGATTTCTATAAGATGTGTAAAATGATTTAATTCAACAAACTTATAATTTAATTCAGAATTATTGCTTAAATATAAAGGAAAGTTTTGTTTAAATTTAAAATTATTTGAAAGTTAATAATTAGAGAATAATTTTTTAGTCCATTATAAAAAAAAATAATAATTCACTTGTAACAGTTTTAATAAATCTGTTTCACGCATTATAGGAATTCTATTCGCTACATAAAATAAAAATCTGCAATTTAATGCAAATTCTTAATTTTAATCAGAAAAAAGCACCAAATTGTTTAGCAATTAGTACAACATAATTTGTTTTTATTATTTCAATCATTTTTTAAATTTATAACATGCATGCAAATAAACTTAATTAATGAAGATTCTCTTAACTACTTGGTCAAAAATTATCAATATAATGAAAAATCTTTGCTTAAATAAGTAAAAAAGAAACTAAACAATGTTTGAATGCAAAATATCTGTAATATATACATTTTTAAATTAAATTTTGTTTTATTCTGTTTTCATGAGCAGAGTTTTAATTTAAGCACAATAGTTTTAACGAATATGCTTTACTTGATAAAGAATTCAATAAGGTATGTAAGGTGAAAATTTACAATTTAATGCAGACTTTTTGCTTGAATCGGAAAAGAAGAATAGGAATAACGATTTAAGCTTTTCTAAATGGAACATGATGTAATAGATTTTATTCAATGAAATACAAGATTTGGATAATATAGCAAATGGATTTTTTATGCAAAATCCAAATCTGCATGATCATTATCATTTGTTCCTGTGTTACATCATTTGCTTTAGAGTAAGAGGTAATGAAATATTCATTTCTTGGATATGTTTCAGCAGAAATAGAACTTTTTTTATACTTAAAAAAATATGCTAAAAAATGATAATGAAATGAGTTTCATCGCTATATACTAGTGGTTTATAAAAGGCTCAATTACAATTTTACTTCACTTGAAATTCCAGTTCGTGAAAATTCATTTACTTTTTTTCTTAACTTACATCTTAAAATGAATTTATATTCAAAGTATGGTAAGCATTTTCTTAAAGGAAAACTCTATTAATATTTATAACTTACAACATATTCATTATAAACTATAATAGTAATTTTGAATTTTAAATTAAAAATAACAGAAATAATAAAATCAATATAATAGAAATAATCGAAATAATAGAAATTTTCTAATTTCTATTATTTCGTTTAAAAATATATCATTATTAAATTAAGTCATATTTTTAGAATTTCTTACCTTGCATTCCAAAATAAATTTATATCCAAAGTATCCAGGTTTTATTTTTTCCAGCAAAATTGAAATGAAAATAAATAAACTAATAATTGTTTATTAAAATATACAAAATTATGTGTTTTGCCAATGTATCTTAATGTCTATCCTGCTCAAAGTTTCTAGTTATATCAAAATTTCTTCAAATTTTAACTTTTTTAATTAATTTGCAGGATTGTGAGGCAATTTTGTTCACTTATTAAACGACAAAAATATGCTGCTTTGAAAAAAACTGTCAAAACGTGTCCCCGTCATCTTAGTTTTTATGTAAAGGATATACTAATAATCATCTAAAGTTTTAAAGTTACTTCAAAATTTGTAGAAGTTATGTTAGTTACTTCAATTCATTTTTTATATTAAGCCTTGCATACTGTATTAGTAATTTTGAGTTTTAAGTTTTCTAATTTCTTATTTCGTTTAAAAATATAACATTATTAAATTCAGTCATATTTTTTGAATTAAAAAATAGCTGAATTTAAAATATTCCTAATAAGTATGTTTATTTTTACTTTTATAAGTTAATGATATCTAACAATTTTGCCCTATTTCATAATTTCAAGATTGTTGGAATAAAATTAACTTTTAAAGTGACTTTAAATATTTATCAAATGAAAATATTTAATAACTTGACTTATTCACATTAGTTTTAGATTTATTTGAAAGATATTTAATTATGAAAGCGTCTAGAGAAATGAACATACAGTTCAAATTTTGTTTCTAATTCTGCTCTGTGTTTTCAATTTCTGTGATAGATAAAATTTAATTCATAGTTAATTTGAAAGATGCTTACAAATTCGTGATCATTCCGTTCTTTTATACTTGTCATTACAAATAGTTTCAAATTGAAATGTTTTATTTTAATTTAAAACATTTTAATATTTGCTTATCTCAAATTTTCTGCATTCTTGATTTTCCACATTAAACACTGTATTAAATTGTTTCCGCTTTAAAGAAAGATATTTATTTCTGCTTTTAAATATATTTAAAATTTAAAAACTTCCTGAAAACTGTATTTTTAATTCATTAGTTTTTTTTTTTCAGTGTAAAAATCTTTCGATTTTTCTAAATTTAATGTCATTTATGAATTGAAATATGCACTAATTTAAATTATTTTTGTTTCTTTCAGGAAATTTAACAGTGGGAAAATGTTTAAATAAATTTCCGATAAATTATAAATAAACATGTAATTTCTTTTTTAAAGAAATATATATATTCTCTAATACATTAGTTTTGGTTTCTGAAAGTGCTTTGAATGTCTAAAATCGTACTAAACACTTTGCAAATTTTTAATAATCAAAATGCAGTAAAATAAAAATATGTTATAAAATTCTATAAATTAAAACGTACAAAAGTACTTTCAAGTTATCAGCCATTTAGTATTATTTTACTAGCATATTAACTTTTTAACCCCGTACTCATATTAAAAGAGTTGATTAAAATATTCGCTTTAAAACATTTCATTTATGCAATTAAACATATTAAATACTCAAAAAAAGGAAAGGGTAATACTTCGTGCTACGCAGACTAAAGCAAAACAAAACGAGAATAAAGCAGAAATGAAAGTACATAAATTGGCCTTCTATAGTTTCAATTCTATAGAAAAGAACCTTCCTCGAAATCTAAGCGTCAAATGTTTAGATATTATGTAATGCCACGTCAAATATTTTTATATTAAGTACAATTTCATGCTTTTTATTCTTTTAAATGTATCTAGTTAAAATCATTAATAATAGTCTAATAGTTGTGCATCAAATTTCGCACAAAAATACAAAGCAGATTACAAAACACAAAAACAGATAACAGATTCCAAATATCTTTTAAATTAATTATGACATTTTAAAACAGAGTTTCAACTCACCAGTATTTAATTTATCTTCTTTTATTATTCTTTATAATAAAAGTATACATTTTTTCCTTAAGTACATTCATCTAGAATGGGAATAACATTCAAAAATGTTAATGTGAATTTGATTCATTTAATATAGACGAATATTAAATATTTTCTGGGTTTCAATCAGTAAATAATAAAAATTCAAAAATATAATCAAAATCCAACATATTTTACTATTTGAAAATCATTCCATACCTTTAAATAGTGCAAATTACTCTTTAATAAAATTTAAGAAAAAACCCATTTGCATACTTTTAATTCCTGCATAATTTAAATTAATCATTTGATATGCACGTTAACATTTATTTTCACAATTTTTATTTCAAACCGAGAAAATATTCAAATATTTCCTTTTAAATTTCAAATATTTAATCTCCCGAGCCTCTGAACTCTCAATCCTACTGGAATTATCATTTATATGTGCTAATTAGTTTCCACGTCTCTCGCCCTAAAATTGATGCAGCTAGTGCTTAATGTAGTGCTAGATCATAATCAACGTAGGTTACCAAGGCTGCCTAATTAACCAGAACTGGGTTTTGTCTGCCGTTTAATTTCTGCGTGCCTAATTTAGAAAATGATAGTATTTTGAAACCTTTGGTTCAAAGGCAGAATTCTAATTAGTTTATTTCTACTCACGCGTATTTTAATTTTAAGTTTGAAAAGGTTTGTTGAAAAATGACGGTCATTCGTGAAACAACTCTACGCCTCATTTATTCTGTAAAAAGACACATTTATCACTTGTTCCGTTTATTAGTCGTGCATGCCAAAGGGTTCAAAGTGAGACTTTTATCTTTGATTTTACTGTTTCACTGGCTTCATAGTTACAAAAAATATGTACATTTACTTTGATAACGTATATATTTCAAGAACTATATCAATTTTATTCTATAAAGTTGCTGTTTAAATAAACATGTAATTAAATATCAATGTTTTAACACTGGTATAAAATAGCACCCTATAATTTTAACTTAAGGGTATTAAACACCACGTGGGGAGAAAACCTTCTGATAAAATTACCATATGGTATAGTAAGGACAGTTCTGGTAAAAGAAATAATTCTGGTTAATTTCAAAGCATATAATATTTAAGCCCATGTGGTAGCGGTTTACCAGAAATTTTGGTTTTTATAACTATAATTCTTAATACCACAAATTTAGCAAAAATTAAATTTTACTGGCTTTTATACCATGCTCTAAAATGTCATAGTAAAGTTGCTAAATTTTACTAAATTTACCAAATTTTATTACATAATATAAAAACCAGCGAGAATCACGGTAAAACTACCATATTAGAGCGAGAAACACGGTAAAATCTGCTATGTTCTGGTAGTTCCAAGCATGTTTTTTTCTCGGTTGCATAATACAAGTAAGTAACAATAAAATAAGAATCAAAAATGCATGTTATTAAAGCAGGAAATATGCAAAATAATAGGTAATAAAAAGTATAAGTAGTACAGATAAACTTATATAAATAACAACATAATATTTTTTAATGTATAAATAATTTATAGTTCAAAATAGGACTAATACAAACAATTAACAGTATGATAATGACCAAAATTAAAGCAAATTTTCACTTAGTATATATTTTATTTCAATTAAAATTGATTAAAATAATTCTTAAGATATGAATAATTTGCAATGTGAAAATTAATTGCAATTTAAAATCTTCAAAATAAAAATCGAATATGATGAACAAAATATTTGTTTACTAAACAAATATTTGCTCCAAAATTTTTGTTTATTTTTTAATGTAGCCTTTTTGACACTAATCACAAATAAATAATTTAATGAAATCTTGCCAAAATCTCACTTAGTTGGACCCATTTTTCGTTCTTTCATTTGGAGAATTATCCTGTTCACAGAATTTTTATAGGAATGTACAGAATGCTAACTACAGCTGGTTGAAGGGGACCAATTGTTATCGAAAAATTACAATTCGGCCCAATGTCAACCAACTAAAGCGTAGCACTAAGCATTAAGGTAGCAACACGGACGATTTTTCTCTTTTTGTCAGCAACACGCACACCATGAAACACCTAAAATTAAAAATAACAACGATTTCTCAATTGAAATCAATATTTACAGCACAGACAAAAAATTGTTACACAGAGAAAAACATTTTGGTAAAATTATCTTACTGCAAAGGAATGAAATTTATGGTATTAAATAAAAATCATTCTGGCTTATAAAACCAAACTGTACGGTATTTAAACCTTTCATTTTGCATTTTTTTCCGTTCATATTGTCGTCAGCCATTAAGGCAGAGGGGGTACGATTGTTTTTGTTTTCCAGTGGCTAATAATTCAACTTCTGATACACCCATGCGTCACGCCCGTTTATAGGGCGGACCCATTCATACATCCATTCATTCATCTACAGATCGTAATTTGATCTGAACCAGAGATCTATCAATCTCTAATTCAGTACCCCTGGAGGTACCGATTTCTTATGGTAACTTGGAAGAGTTTGTGACCCGACAAATTTAATTTGCACCTGTCACCATTTACTACACGGAGAGTCTTCGGCCGGGAGGGATCGAACTCAAGACCTCTTGTACATGGGCCCAACGCTCTGCCAACCAGGCCATCCCGACTTTCCATTCATATGGTAACAGTTTACCCGAAATTCAGGTTTTTTAAATTTCAGTTCTTATTGCCACACATTTAGCAAAAAATTACAAAACTGAAGAGTAAATTTAAGCGAATAAATGGATTTTATACCAAGTTTGTATTATTATATAATTACCAAACTTTATCACATTTACCAAATTTTGTCACATATTATGAAACCAAATTTTACTTTTAATTTTACCAAAGTGCTTTGGGTAAAATTATTGAGCTTTTTAGTATTCCCATAAAATCAGAAACACAGAAAATTGTAATGCGTGTTTCAGTTGTCTTGACCATTCTTTCTTCTCAGTGTAGTTATGGTTCATTATAAAATTTCAATAATCAATAGGAGCAAAAAAATAATTTTTTGTTTGTACACAATTAACTGAAAGTGTTATGAAAAAAGGATTTGTTGAAGATTTAAATTTCACGGATGAATAAAATAACGAACGTATATCATTATCAGTGTGCTTGAAAATGCAAAATCCAAAAATTTCTTATATTCAAACAAACTAAATTTTTTTTCTAACTCTAATTCGGTTTTTAATAAGCAGCAAGGGAAATATTTTCATATTTTTAATATATTGAATTTTGTTCTTTCAAACAAATTGAAAATATTTTTTACGAACATTATTTTAATATTTTTACTATTTTTTTATTCTACTTTTTTGCATAAAATTTTTTAAAATTTGTTTTACTACCTTAATTTTTATTATTCAGTGATATCATCTTTCATGAAATTTTCAGCATGTTCCCTTTTCCATTTTAAAGTATTTTAAATTTTTACTGTTTTTAAAATTTAATTTTAATTAAATTTTGACTAAAAGCTGCAAAAAATTTTTGTTTTACTGACACTACTTTCATGTTGAAGAAATACCAAATTATATATTGTTTCTTTACTAAAATGTGAAATAAATATTCAACAATTAAAATAACTCTTCCTGAGACATAAATTGAATTTATACAATTCAGTTTTAAAACTTTTAAATCCCAGTATATAATATAACTCAGTAATTCGAGTTTCCAATTATTTTAAATATTATACAAAGAGATATTCTTCATATTGTGCTCGGTTAAAGAAAAAGAAGTAGGTTTAACCAAAAATGATCTAGAAACTTGCAATCAATGTTACATACAAGTAAACTATTCTAAAACGACTTCAAAATTGTAATCTTTATATTCGATTTCAGAAACATTCGCCTCGAGTTGGAGCAATTCACTTGTACTTGTTACATTTACTTGAAGAAAGAGTACAGATGATTTATTACTCTCTAACTGCAACTGTAGCGAGTTAAGTTTCAAATAGAAAAAAATGAAGTGCATTGAATTTTAACGTCATGGTATCATGGCTAGGGTTCTCAATTGCTGTTCTTTTTTGAATGGCTTCCAACATGTTTCAAACGATCTGCATCGTGAATGGCGGATTTGTCGGTGAAACTGGATTCGTTCTTGCTCGGTTCATTGAAAACGAACGAACGCTTTACACACGGCTCAGTGATGCCACCGAAAAGATAAATTTTTATTATTTTTCATTCGGTTGAAGTCTAGGAAATTCAATTGAAAGGAACGTTATCTTTCGTCTGTTGTCAGCGGCTGATTTTAGAGAGTATTTTCAGTATTGAGTCTTCAATGAACTTAGAAACGGTAAAAATTTTGCTGCTGCATTAAACATCTTCTTAATAATTGATTTTCAGAAATTTTTGAACCGAATATTTTTAAAGTAGGGATCTTGTGATAGTATATTTTCACAAAAAGAAGTCTTTAGACATGAAATAAGAAATTAAAAATGGCATAAAAGAGTTTTAAAAATTGAATCTCTGCATTCTTAAAATATTTTCTTGGCGAATGTATGTACCTATTTTAAAGTAATAAAACATGCGTAAGATCCAGGTGAGATAAGTAGAGCATCTTAACAGCTCTTAATCTAATGATTATATTTTAAAACTCTTAAAAGAACACTACGATACAATTTGAAATGTTGAATTTTCCAAATTTTTTTAATATTGTTTATCTGTACTCAAATGTAGTAATTAAAAACTTTTTAAAAAATTTCAATTAAGACAGCAACTTTTACAAGAATACAACGTAATAAATAATTTACTACTTCTTCTATTTTTAAATGGAAATTTGACATACAGCATTTGTACGTAGATCAACGTTATTAAAAATGTTCTTCTTATGATTAGTCATTTTTTATCTGTGAGAATTTAAACTTTTTATTACCTGGGCTGATTGAGTATGATCAATACGAATATCTTTGGTTTTATTGGAAATGAGATGAATTTTTAAATTAAAATGCATCATTTTTTTACGAAACTAAGGAATATTCATTACCTAAATACGATTTTAAAAGTTTTAATTCTTACTCAGAAGGCATTTTAGCACTTACAGAAGTAAGTAAACATATACGAATATTTTCTATCTATTAAAAAAAGCATAAAAAGAGTGAAATAAACAAAAGATTTAAAAGAATGAAAAGCATATTTACGAATCCGAAAAAAAAGCAAAATTGGAGAAAAAGGTGTACAGTATTTATTGCATATCCCCCTTTCCACAAAAGATTTCTTGAGATAATGAGACGTCAAATGAAGAAAGAAACCGAAGAATATTGTTTTTTCTTTCATTTTTCCCCATCGTTACAATTTTTTTAAATTGTAACAAATCCTTGTATCTTGATGCTGAATTGAATCTAAGTAAAAATAAATAAGTACGTAACATGTTTCTGAAGCTTTCAGTATCTAACCATGCAATGCGTATACAATACAAAGCGTACATGTTCAATATCTAACAATACAATGCGTATCAATTCACCTTTTCGTTTAAAAATACGTTCCTCATACTTCCAGATGCTATTTTACTCTAATTTAACAAACGAAATAAAAGGAATTTTGAAGTTTTTGTATTTTATGAATTTAAAATACAAAAATCCCAAATGAAAATAAGTTTTAGTTTTTTGTATAAAACTTGTAAGAAAAAATAAAACACTTCAAGTCTCATATCCATCCAAATATCCGTGTAATTGGCAAAAAATATATAAATATACTTCAAAGAAACTATTTCAGGAGCTGATAAAAAAATCTTTTTTTTTTTCGATAAATAAACATTAATTCCTATTCCATATATTTTTCCGAGATTCTACAAACTGCGTTTCCTCCATCTTTGTCAGTTTTTTTTTCTTCCAAAGCAGATGCTTTAACAATAATAACAACCCCATTTGTGATTCTTTGCCCATTTTTGAGAACATGTATTTTCTTTTAAGTTAAAGAATCGGAGGGAAGGAGAAATATTAAAGCCCAAGGTAAGTTTAAAGCCGCTTTAACGCCGAAGGTATCTTGAAATATTGCAGTTTTACAACCCCAAGGAAAATTTTATTCTTTGTTCGAAAAAGATTTCGAAAGTTAAGAAGGATATAAAAGAGTTCTGTTTGTAAAATTGGCAACTAAAATGACCAGTAGCAAGTAAAAGAAATATCAGGTCTTTTATCGAATTCGTAAAACATTTACTGGATAAAAATACAAAAATAAAACTGTTGATATTCGTGATAAATTATGTTTACAAAACTTGTCTAATCTTATTCTACCTTATTTTTAAAAAAATATTCCTTAACAGAAACAAAAATGTTAAAAATGCAATTTAATGTTGAATTAGCGTAGTTAAATCATTCAAGACATGTTAATGGTAATTTTGACATATAATGACATGTAATTTTGACATTTGATATGATAAATAATATATTAAAATGCTATTTACCAATCCTTATATATTTACTCGGAATACATTAACACTGTACATAGGCATCTTATCGAATTTGAGAAATATATACTGGTCAAAAATATTCAAAAAAAATATAACCTATTCGTGATAAATCATGTTTATAAAGCACATAATTCCCACCTATTTGAAACTGTGAATATCGCTTTACAGAAATGAAAATGGGAAAGATGTAATTTATTGTTGAATTTTCACCGTTGAATTATCCAAAACATGTTGACAAATGGTAATTTGGACGTAAAAAAATATTTCGGATACAATCAATATATTTATTATTCAAAGGATATTTGCCCAGAGTGCACTAACACTCAAAAATGACCTAATAAAACACAACACTATGAGGAAACAGTATTGCAAACAAATAAAGAAAGAGGATATTTTGTGTATATGAATAAAACACAAACATAATCACAGAAAGTACAGTTTGGTACTCTGACCAAGAGATTTCCTCAGTGTCGAAATATGGAATGAAAGAAGAGAAGCGTCCCTCAGTGGACTGATCATTAAAACACGATTCCCTGCAGATCACCGAAGTCAAGCATCAGTCACTGCGGTCAGTGGGTGGGCGGGTGACCACTTGGATCAGTCTGTGTGGGGACCGAGGGTGTGCGGTATAGGCCTTCGTTAAACTGTTCGACCGTAAAGTGCTTGACTTCGTGTGCAGGTCGTTGAACCACCGAAAAGGAGGTGCCATTCCCTTTGCAGAGGATCAAAATTGTGATGGCATGTGTTCGGATCATCCTCAGGGATGTTTCCCAGACCGTCGCCAATAGCCCATTGTGTAGCTCTAGTGCGACGTAAATGAATTACAACAACAACGAGAGAAGAGAAACAGGGGGATGCAGAAGAAAAATCAAAAGCACGTTGCATCAAAAAAGTGTTTAAACCCATATGGAATGTGGAAAAAGTTTTAAGATTATAAAACAAAAAATTTTATGAGAGGAACAGCTCTTGTGTTGTAGAGTGACAATTCCATATGATGCTATACACTGAGTGGCCAAATTATTATGACCACCCCTTCAGTCGTCTGCTTCCATACCCTATACGGCGCAATGTGCGTCGAACAGTACGTTCAGAGACGTTCACAGTTGCTCCTTGATTAAGATCACTTGCAATTTGTCTCACTGTTGCTCTCCTGTTGCGCTGCACAACCCTGGCCAGCCTTCTCTCTGATCGAGCACTCAGTACCCAGTGACGATCACAAGTCTGACGTTGAGATCCGGTTTTTTGGTTGATTGTCCATTCTTTCTACACATTAACAACTGCTGCTCTAGAACACTTCACAAGTGCAGCCGTTTTGCTGATGCTCGTTCCGACACATCTCGCACCCACAATCATTCCACGTTGAAATTCAGTTAAATCACTTTTCTTTCCCATATCTGATCAAGAAACACAGTATAACTGATGACTCACTTGTCCAGCATTCCCGTGTTATGGTTATCTTGCCCTCAAGCGGCAACACTGTGACGCAATAACTGATTTGCGTAAAACTCTGAGGTGTTCATAATAATTTGGCTACTCAGTGTATATAAGATGCCATATAATTAGGATTTCTTCGAAACTCGAAATGATTCCCGGAAATCAAGGTAAGTGGCCAAATAGCAGTAATTTCTGATTTCATATTATTAGAATTTCGGTTAGTTACAGATTGTTGAGTTTGTTTAGTATGTTGGTTTTAAATGTATCTTTAAGGATCTTTAAATCGATAATTAAGATTACAGTTTGTCTCTCTAATATACGCAATACCACGCTGTCAGGACGTTAATAAATACGCCAGCTGTTAATATCAGCACAAGTTATGCGCCTGATGAGGTATTGCGCTAACTTTTACAGCCAGTGAAAAACTTTTTGAAAAGTATATTTGTTAATTTCATAAGTTGCTAATTTGAAAATTTAAAAGAAAAAAGTTTATTTTTTAAACAGAGTTCTTGTAGTGCTGAAATTGCATCCTCAACTGTATTTTGACATCAAGAGTTACAATGAAAATTAAAAATTAAATAATAAGTTCAAACTCAACGCTTTAATGAACTTGTACTCTCTTGTGTCTTGATAATTGTCTCATAAAATGCAGATACTGTTTTTAAATTTTTTATTCTGTTGTACCAAAAAAAAGTATGCAAAAAATGCTTCCAAATCTTAAATAAGTCACTATTTAATGCATTTTAAGAAAAAAATATTATTTCTCTTAATATGACTGAAAGAATTATGTAACGGTGCTAAAACTTTTTTGTTAATTAAAAAAAAAGTCACAATTTAATTCTTTGCCCAAGGAGTAAAAAAAACTAATTTTATAATTTTTTAGAGAATTGTAAGATTTTTAATTGCTTTATTTCAGTAAAAAAGTTCATGATTTTTAACTTTTTTTAGTCATAGACACTCTTAAAGAATCTTTAACTCCAGTTTTTCTTGCAGAATCAATTGCTAATCGCAGCAGTGATTCAACAATGTATTTAAATTACGTTTTTGCTTTTAAATCGTATTCTCGATAGTGCAATGCAGATTTCATGTTTGTATTCTTATGCGAATTTTAATTTTGGTTCAGTGTAAAAAGCATAAAATACAATATAAATAAATTACTTCATCTCCATATCCAAAAGAAGTATCCGACAGCTATAAATAATTAAGGATTAACTTCTAAAACAAATAGTAAAAAAATAAAAAATAAAGCAGCTTAAAAAACTATTTATCAATGGCGCCTTTTCCAACAAAATTAAATTTATCCCAGTTTCGCTAAGAATCAGACCATGACATCAGCTTTAAATACTGACTTTATACACATAAATCATTATTTTCTGTTTACAGGAAATATCAATTCTGTGACTTTGTCGCTCTTTAAATATTCTTAAGATTTAAAGTTTAAGTTTGAGCTTTAAAAACTTAAATGATCACTTTCGTTGCACTTAAATTTTGGCTCATGTGATAGTCGCCAATCTTCCATTTGAGGCAGATGCGTAAGTTGAGCGTTTCAAAAAGAGAAAACCCTCTTAAGAAGTTTTCGAAAGGGAAAACTTTTATAGTTGGCGAAAGATTAATCCGATTAGCCTAGAGAGCCAAAACTTCAGTGAAAATCGGATTAGTGGCATACGATTAGGCCGTTAAGAAAGATGAACACGATGCGAAACGAAAAGAGAATGGATTTTTTGTCTTCTCATTGGCGACACTTCAGTTGGATACGCCTTAAACTTCAATATAACTAAATTAAGTGTTTAGTTAAACCGATATATAGGATCGTATGAATGGATTAGTTTAATTACGTTTTATAATTTAATACTGATTCAGAATGCTGCTCTGAAATTGAGAATAGTTCATAAATTAGTTTCTTAACTTATTTATAGGATACTTTAGGAAACTATTTGATCATCATAATTTACTATTATGACTAAAATATTTTTATTATCTTGTTCAACAAAATACTTTCTTTAAGAGAAAGCAAACATTCAATTAAATTATGAATCTGTTAATATCTTATGTTTGATCACAATTCATGAGTAAAATTCAATTAAATTATGAATCGGTATGAATGTCTGTGAAACTCTTAAGAATCTGCTTAATCTCCCTAATTTACTTTTATTATTTAAATATTTTCATTTTTTTACATGATAAAATATTTTTGAAAATTCGAAAATTCAATTAAATCAGTATATTTCGTCAGCGTAATTTATAATTAGAAGTCATAATTTTGGAAACTAAAAAAAAATTATTTCAGATTTTTATGTATTTTTTTTTTTTTTACAATTTTTACGTTGCTTCAAATCTTTTTTTAAAAAAACAGCTTTTGTTAGATGTTTAGTTCACCCAAACAAACTATAGTCCAATTAAATATGTTAAAACTTTATTTCCGTTTCTTTTTTTAAAAAAATTCTATTAATCTAGAAAACTTATTCTAAAAACCTTTAACCTAAAGTAATCCACAATAAAAATCTAGCTATATTTATGACTCTAATTTAATATGTTCAGTAAGATCATTTTTATTCACTTAACTAGTTCGAGTGCTAGTTGTAATTTAATCTATTAATTTTAATCAAATCTAAATTATTAAATTAATTCATATGTTTCCAAAAAACCTAAATCAAGGAATCATATATTTATCAGTCGTACTGGGCTATGTACCGGGCCATATCTCGTGTATACCTCCTTCACTGTTAGAATTCCACGATCTCATAAATGTTCCCAACGCTTAAAGTCCCATGTCTTACCAAATTTATGAATAATCTAAAATATTCTTCAAGTAATATAAAATATTTGGTATAAATATAAAATATTCTGCAAAATTTATTTTTGTTCATCGTATGCCTCATCTTTAAAATACAATGAAACAATATATTTTAAATTATTCCTGTTTATTGTAAAAGAAAATTTATTATTCATATTTATTAAAAATAAATTTTTTTCTTCAAACCCGAGACATAAATTATTTACACTTGTCGATTTGTTCTATTATCTGTCAGATGCAATGTCTGTCCATTTCTGTAAAATACAATAAAATAATACGGATTAAATTATTCCAGATTTTTGTGAAAGAATATTTATTATTTATGTCTTTAAAAAGTAACTCAAATCTTTTTTTTTAATAATGAAACATAAATGAATTTCTTTACACATGTCGATGCGTTTTGCTATGTTTAAAATACTGATCCTTATCTGTCAAATACAATAAAATAATATAAATTAAATTATTCCTTTTTTTTGTAAATAAAAATTTAGGAATCAGTTTTATTTAAAATAACTCAAATCAAACTTTGCTTCAATACCATAATGAATTTATTTACTCACGTCTATTTGCTCTATCACGTCTAATAAACTCTAAACACATATTTTTTCTCTTATAATTCATTTTAGATGATATTTTAAATTCTTTTATTTCTTCTCAATCTACACTTTTAACGAGAAAAAAATTTTGTGTTCCTTAAAATGTTGACACAAAAAAACAATATTTTGGAGCTTAGTTGATAATGACACTGAGTATTTCGAAAAAGACAAATAAAGAATTAAAAATTTATTAATATCTAATAATAATATTTCATATGTCCCATATCACTGAGCCTAAAGAATTTTTTAAAAATATATTCCTTGGAAAAGATCAAACGGATGCGTTAAAAATACACTCATACAACTCATCTCTGCTGCTCATATTTATGCCCTTTAGCCACATTTCTAAAGATTTTTCCTCTACACTGGTTTTTTTACTGTGTAAAAAATTTATGAAAGCAAAATTCATACGCTGTGTAAACAAAGTATTTTTGGAAACTGCGATAAAAGCCTATATCGATTTTTTCCAAGAAAACTTCACTAAAACTGCTCGAGAATATGAAATCTGTGTCGTAGAAGTGTAAACATTCGATAACTTCTCCTTGAAGAATGCAGAAATAATTTTGAAATGAATAAAAATATATACTTCCACTTTCACTATCTTTATTAAATCTTTTTTTTTCTTGAAAGTTTCAGTAGCATGGTTAATTAACTCTTTTTAAAATAGTGTGCTATGAAAACATCTAATCTTAAGCTATAAGTAATTCTTTTTCATTTCCTTTTTCTTTGAACTTAAAAATTCCTTTGAAAGTGCCTCAAAGCAATAAGTTTTATTATTCTAATGAATTAATATTCAAGCCAAAAAATGTTTAGTATACACAAATACTTTTTATAATACGGATACTTAATAAAATACTTTTTATAATGCGGATATTTAGGAAAAAGTTTCTTTTTTTAATTAAATGGAGAAACATTTAAGCTATTATAGATTTTTTTCACATAAATCTATTAATCTTATTAGTTTTAGAGCTGTTCTCTATATTCATTTCAATATTTTTTGAGGCTAATAATATTTCTTATAATAAATAGTTATAAACATTGTAAGTTCTAATTCAAATAATTTTTGCGAAAAAAAGACTGATTTTTTTTAAAAAAAAGTCGAAATCATAAGAAATGGAAACAATAAGGAATGAATGATGAATTAGGTGATCATTATATCGAGATGAGTAAGAAATCAGTTAATTTTTGTCAATTTTAAAAATTCGTTCACGTTCTAAAGTTTGAAGACAAATGGTTCAAATACCTAGTAAACATGTGAACAAATTCAAAATTACTACGACCATTTTCAGTAATAATGATAAGTAATTTAAGAAGCAGACACCCATTCAAATATTTCATTTGAAATGCTCTGGCTCGAACCAGAAAACAATGTTTTATAAATTTTACTATCCTCAACGCCATCTGTTGACGAACTTTATGACTATTTTTGAGATCAGATTCGAGCAATTTTAACTTGTTTCCTAATCAGGAGACAAACGGAAGGTACATTTATGAATTTTTGTTTTTCTTTGATATCTATGTTATTTGTCACTTCTGCAAATTCTTATAATACAAATTACTTGTTACTTCTTTCAAAGAGACAGCAATAATATTTGGTTTACTATTCGCTATTCTGTAAGAACACGTAAACAACTTATAATAATATTCTGAGTAAAATTTTTTAAGGAATGTATACTGTTTCTGGCTGATGTTTTAACTCCTTAAAAGAAATCATAAAATTTACATACACATGAAATTAAAGCTGCGTCTTTAAATTCTTTTTAATATTTTTTTTATTTAAAATATGTCTTTAAGATTTAAAAAAGTGGAATTCAAAAATCACTTTAAAACATGTTTTCAACCACTTTAGTTTGTAGATCAAAATACACCCCTGTCAATTTTTCGTTTTTTTGTGTACGAGGACGTCTGATTCACAAAAGTAAGAAAATACAGACATGAAATTATGATTGATTGAATAAAAATATCAGCTTGTAACAAAGAAAAAAATTTTAAACTTCCAAAAAATTTAAATAAAATGTTCATCTCATTCCATTTACGATCTTTTAAACAGAGTGCAGAGAAGAATATTCCACTTATAATGGAATAATCTGCTCATCCACATTAGTTTTATGGATTAGTACAAAAAAAATAATAATAAAAACTATGATATAAAAAATACCAGTTGATAATAAAAAAATAAATTTAAAACTTCCAAATAGGACATGATTTGACTTGCTGGAAGAATAATTTTCTCTTCGCAACTTTTCCTCTGAATTCCGAGAAATGTTTTCCGGAAAACATTCGGATAAATTACTGAAAACTTTATTTATGGCTCTCTTTTCAATTCTGTCCCAGTCAAGCAAACCTTAATTCCAGGCCATAAACGCCATATCCAGACTATGCGGCATTCAAAATAATGTTTACTGGAAAGAAAATAGCAATAAAATGTATTCCTTTGGAAAAGCTTTTGGCAAGTCGAGGGTTACCAGATTTTCTGATCACTGAAAAGTAGTGATACTTAATCTTTGGCGTTGTACTCAAAACTACGCCAATATCTATCGTATCAAATAGATTTTGAAGACTATGCAGCGCAATTATAAAAAAAGAAAGAAACTAACTTTATAAATGTTGTAAAATACAAAAGTAATTCATTCTCTTGCATTAAGGTTATTATATATATGAAATTTTAATAAAATAGAGACAATGTCAAGTACGAAAATTTTTTTGCAACCTTGAATGCTGGTAATAATGTTTAATTATTCTTATACCATTAAATTGTGAAAATTTTTCATGAATTATTTATTTTCTAATTCTAATTATGCTAAAATGAATATCTATAAAATTGCATATGTTTTTGGGAAATGTAAAATACACTTGCATGCGATTTACTCTTCTAAACACAACAAAATACCACAACAGTATTTGGTTCTACTGCAGCAGAAATATTCAAGTACAATGCGCAAAAATATAAATACCCTAAAAACCCTTTATTCCAATGATCGGACTTTCACGTAGTAAGGTTAAATCAAAACTATCGCTAAAGGCTAAATCAAAACTGTTATTATTTTGACTATCATTAAAAACAAATAATTATTAAACTATTTTTTAGTTAAATTACTTTCACATAAAAGAATTTATACCTTTGAGCTAAAAAGTTACGATTCAATTAAAAAAAAATTTCGAGGCATAGCGAAGTTCGCAGAAGTCAAAATTAACGTCGAGGAGCACAAACTTTTGACCACTTCTGCCTAAACTGTATTTGGTCCATATTTTTCATATAGCAACTATCAATAGCATGGTTGGTAGGGGACTGGGGCCACGTCAAAGAGGTTGTGGGTTTGATCTCCGCCGGACAAAAACTCCCCGTGTAGTAAATGGTGACTGGTGCACGTTAAATCTGTCGGTCACAAAGTCCTCCATGCTCTCATAACAAATCAATATCTCTGGGGGTACTGATCCAGGAGCTCCCTTGTCTTCTGGATTGAGATCAAAATTACAAGGAAACGGAGTTGTACATTGGTAGTTGTAACAGAACTGGGTCGGCTGTTCAGCGACAGTTATATATAAAAAAGAAAAAATACAGCTAGTATCAGAGACGTGGTAGCCCAGGGAATAAAATGCTCGTCTTCCAATGAGTTGAATTGGGTTGAAATCCCAGCAATGACTGGTTGATTCGAATTCTGTACCCGGCCTGCACTGACCACAGCGCTGACCTGAAATATCCACAGTGGTAGACGGATCATGGGTTAGAGTCCACGTGCCGTCAGGCTAACCGTGTGATGTGCTCGTGATTTTCCTCTCCATAAAACGCAAATGCGAGTAAGTTTCATCAAAAAGACCTCCACGAAGGTAAATTTCTCCCAATACTTGATCCAGGAGTTCCCCGTCTTCTGAATTGGGTTCAAAATTGCATGGCTTCGGAGTTAAACATTAGTTGTCGTATACCCAAAATTGGGTTGGCTGTTCAACGGCAGTTATAAATAAATATAGCCAGTATCAAAGTCGTGATTGCTCAGGGAAAGGAACGCTTGCCATCCAATGAGGAGAACTGGGTTCAAATCAAAACGATGACTGGTCGATTAGAATTCAGCATGCGGCTCACCTTGACCACAGTGTTGACGTAAAATAATCTCATTGGTATCATGGGTTAGAGTCCCTTTGCCGTCAGGCTTACAATTTGAAGTTCTTGTGGTTTTCCTCTCTATGTAAAGGAAATGTGGGTTAGTTCCAGCAACAAAATCCTCCACGAAAGCAAATACTTCTCCCAACACTTAATCCAGGAGTTCCCTTGCCTTTTGATTGGATTCAAAATTACGAGGCTTTGGAGTTAAACAAAAGTAGTCGTAAACCCAAAATATTGGATCGGCTTCTCAACGATGGTTAAAAAATATATATCCAGTATCCCCCATATTTTGAAATCCCAGAAAAAATTTCCTTTTAAAAAAATTTATTTTTATTCAAAGAAAATGTGTCTTTATGTCTGATTTCGTAACTTAAAAACCGTTTGTACTAATTAATAAACATATATTGAAGCAGAAATAAGTAAAAAAAAAGCATCGTATTGTAACAATAAGAGCAAATGTTGAAACTAACAATGGTACGATTAATGCATTAAAATTATGATAGAAGCAATACTTTGCAACAAAGAATGATAAAAGCAAAGCATTGAAATATTGAAATCATCGAAAGCAATGAAAGCAATAACAGAGCAATGCATCGAAATAACGTTAAGAACAATTCATTGAAACAATGCTTTGAAACAATGCATTAAAACAATGTTAAAAATAATGCATTGAAATAATGTTAAGAACAATATATTAAAACAAATACGAGAAACGTTTTGTAGTAAACGATGAAAATATTAACGTAATGAAATTAAAAGAACAAGACCTTAAGACAATAATTTGAACAATGTTTTGTAGCAAACAATAAACAGAATAAAGCATTGAAACAGATAATAAGAATACGGCATTGACACAAACAAGAAGAATATATAGAAAAAAACGATATAATACCATACCATGTACAGTGCGCAAAGAAACAAATTGACCACTCTGAATAACTTTTGATCTAATGATTGAATCTTCGCGTTTTAGGATTCAATCTTAATGGTTCGAAATAGTGACTTCAAGTATTCTAACTAATTAGAGGAGACGATATTTTAAGTTACGAAATCAGACACAAAAACGTCATTTCTCTGAATAAACATATCTTTATTCCAACGAATTTGGATTTACGACATTTAAAAGATGGTAATTTTACATGACAAAGCACAAAATTTTAGAAATTTCGGTTGAATATTTCTTGAAAAGTCAAATAATAAATATACGGTTTTTTAAAATTCTTTTTTTATGAACTATTCGACCGACTTCTCTTAAATTTGTATTTTGCCATTGCAAAATTACCTTCCTTAAAATGATGTAAAAAAATAGTATACCTTACAATTCAATATATTTGAGACAATTACTAAATATAATAAATTAAAAAAAATAATTACTATCATTTATAGGATCTTTGGATAAACAAAATTTATAATTGCGTGAAAAAAATTTAAATTCCTTTAAAAATTCTTCGAGATAGGGTGAAATACGCAAAAAGTAAAAATAACATTAAGGGGTCAATCTTTTGGATCACTTTCCTGACCAAACTATGTGGAATATATTTCTCAGATTGCGGCGACCCCCTATAATTTGAGGATCAGAAATCCCAATCAGTTAAAAAAAATTGTTGTTATTCAATAAAAGTACGATTCTGTGTCTGATTTTGTAACTTAAAATATCGCTTGTCATATTCATTTCGAATATTTGAAGTCTCCCTTTCGAGCCATTAAAATTAAGTCCTAAAACGTGAAAATCCGTACTATACATTAATTGTATTCGGCTAAGCGATAGAAATAATTCGCGAAAGGGAAAATTTGAAAAATTAATTCTAAGTTCAAATCATATATTCCAAGTCTAAGTTAAATATTCTTACTCAATGTCTGATTCGCGCGCAGGTCGTCGGGCTACCGAAGTGGGGGTACCATCCGCTCCGCAAAGGGTCAAAATTGTGATGGCATGTCTTCGGATCATTCTCAGGGATGTTTCCCAGACCGTCGCCAATAGCCCATTGTGCAGCTCTAGTGCGACGTAAATTAACAACAACTCTTTGTCTGACGATAAGAGAAATCAAATTCTAATATTAAGTGTTTTAGTGTGACCGGTAAATTTGAAAAGGAATAATCCCCTGAAATATAAACACTAATCATTTATCAGTACTATTATTACTGTTACTATTATTAGTACTGATCTTCACCCTTCGTGTCTAGCCTGATAATTCTCATGAACTCGACGCATTCTCACTGCAGAGTCTGTGATTTTTGCATTGTTTTATTTGGAAAATAAAAAAAATCTCCTCAAGGGCGGTAGTAGTTACTAAATCTCTCAGTTATTGAGTATGTTGATAATTTAAATAATTAAAAAGTTAGCTATTTTTTTCCCAAGGAATGGAGACAAAAATGTATACAAATATTAAAATTATTTAAATTAATACTTCTAAAACTACAGAGAAAAATTTGCTAAAAAGTTCAAATTCTAATAACACAATAAAGCACATAACTACAATTGTTTGAGAAAATTTATTTAACGTTTCAAAACTGAAACAAATTTAACACTTCAATGAACGATATATGCAAATCCAAAACCAATGTTTCCAAATTCCAGTGCTTCCGCCATAATATTTCATTTACCCATTAAAAGTTTTTAGCAATAAACGTATTTGTTTTGGAAAAAAACAGCTTATTTTAAAGGTATGTGCTAGTCTTCAATTACTATTCAATATTTTTTTACTATATAGTGTATTGTGATAAAATAAAACAGTTTACATCACATCAAGACATTTTTTTAAGAAGTAACCAATCCAACATATTTAAATATGACACAAAAGTGTTGCCAAACCTACATAAAGGAAAACTTGCATATATATAGCAAAAAATAAATACAAAAAGGACAAAGAGAAAGGAAACGAAGAAAATTAAGAAAAACTATGTGTAAAGAAAACCTCATTTTCTCTACATTTTGAACTTATATATATATAATATATATATTTATTTAGATATATTATATATACATATTAATATGCATACTAATATATATATTTGTATATATTAATCACTGTATATATAACTTTATAAAACTAATTCTTCAAAAATGGAAAATTTACCATCATTTGTTGTTTTTCTTTACATGCAGTGTAGATACATCTGTTTTTCTTCATTCTTCAAGATATCACAGGATATATTCAAGAATAGAGCATGATTAGAGTTGAAGTGTTTTGTTGAATTGTTCTTCTGCTTGAAAAGTTATCTGTGGGGAGAAATAAATTCATAAAAATAAACTCTCAACTCTAAATTTTTTTTCAAGCATTCTGTTGTATTGAAGAAAAAAAATCTATCTGTTTTACATAAGAAATCATCTGAACTCCTTTTTCGGAATCTTCTCTCCCCACCAAAAAAAAATTATTTTTTTTTGTGTTTGTCTTTCTTTCTATTTCTGAAAATTCAAGGGAAATTTTATTCTGCTGTTGAATTTCTTTCAAGGAAAATGGCAGATATTTTCTATAAAATTTCCATACATGTCAAAGGAAAGGAAGATTTTAACAAAAAAGTAGTTTTCAAAGTAAATAAAATGGATTTTTTTTCCATACTCTATTATATTGTGTATGACCATTTTATAAAAATACGATTTTTTTAAAGTTCTGTTTATATCAATACAATGTATTTATGATGTATGCACTTATTTTAGGTTTTTTGTTAAACGCAGAATAAAATATGAAGTTCAATACAAGAGGTACAACATTAAATGCTTTTCGAAAAATCTTATTTTACCTTATTTCATATTCTGAAATGTCAAATAATACTTATTTTTTATAATTCCAAAACTGAACATTTGAAAGCGCTAAAGTGACCAATACATCAATAAAGAGTTGCTTTATATATTGCACAATGCTTAATGAGCATTGTAAATATTGCATATGATGGTACCGAAATACTTGTAATAGTAGATTCATAATGTATAATGCGAAATTAAATTAACACTTCATAGATGAGAGAAGACCTTCGCACGGGGTACTATAAACGAAAATTCCCATCCTTATTAGTCCGACTGCTGTGATATTTTTCTTAATTCTTTCCCACTGCGCAGTTTTTGCTCGTTCCTTTGAACTGCTAAAGTAATCATTTCAAAGGCATTCTCTTTCCTAGGAGGTCTTGATTGAATTCATTATGGTCTGTAGAGTTTATTTATAGTGAACAATAATGACGTCGCTAAAATACAACAAGGCAAATTCACCAAATATATATGTATTTATATATTTATAATATGTATTTCAACAAATATATTTATAATTATAAATAAAATTTAACATTTCAGTCGAATTTTTATAAGAATTTTTACTAGTTAATTTCTTTAAGAACTAAATAATTACTAATGTGCATGCCTGAAAATTTTTTTATCGTCCAATTAAAAAGGAAAAAAATTCATTATCAACTGCAAATAGAAGAATTTTTTTTGTATAAAATTCAACACTGAAAAAATTCTTAACCTACAGCAGACCTTCGCAAAACTGTCGATTCAAAAAATTCTTCGCAGATTGAAACTTCAGTAAACCCTTCCATTTACGCCTTTGGTTGCCACTAAAAAATCTAGAATTTCAGCATCTCATGAAAGAAATACGAAACCAGCACCAATCTCTGAGTCTACGGAAATTCGACACGGCCCACAAAATTCCGATCATAAAAAAACGAAGAAAAGTTTTCCGAGTTTGGATATTTCAAAGAAGCGTGAAATCTATCAATATAAGTGGATTTCTGTCCGGTGGTAAACTTTTATATTTATTTATGCGAAGGCGCTACTCTTTTACATTCCTTTCCTCCAATACTATGATTGGTAAAAAAAAACTTTACGAACGCAGCTTAAAATAAAAGTTGTAAAATTTATAAGGCTTAAGCCATTTTCAAGATAACTTTCTCCCATGCGGATAGTGTAAAACACTTTCACATTCTTTGAAAGCATAATACTCAATAGAATATACCATTCTTCTATAGAACTTTACTATACTCTTATTCTATGTAAATAGTCTGTACAAATATTACTATTTATGATGAAGTACTTTACACAGAAACACAAAGTACGTTTGTATGGTTGTATTCAATGAAATGTGCAATTCCTCCATAGTATTCTCTGATATTCTTATACTAAATAAGTATTCTAAAAATTTCAAATTTCATAAATCACTTTTTCCATTTCATAGAAATACGGAATATTTCTATGATTTTACTTATATCAATACTCAATAGAATATACCATTCTAGTTAGCATTCTTCTCTACTCTTATTCTGTATAAATATTTTCGAAAAATTTAATTTTCTTAACGAAGCATTTTTTATATTTTATAGAAACATGTAGTAAATCGGTAGTGTTAATTTGAATTTTAATAATATTTAATGGAAAATATATTTTTCTATAGCGTTTTCTATAACATTTTCTATTTTCTGATATTCCTATTTGAAACAATTCTAAAAAATTTACTATTTATAACAAAGCACTTTTTCCATTTCAGAGAATGATTGAATATTTCTATGTTTTTACTGATATCAATACTCAATAGAATTAATCATTAGTGTTCTCCTATACTCTTATTCTAAATAAATATCTAGCAAAAAAATATTTTTTATGAAGCAATTTTTATGCTTCATAGAAAAAAGGAGTATTTCCTTCGGTAGTGTTTATTTAAATGTTAACAATTTTCAAAAAAATATACTTTTTTTCATAACATAGCCTTATACTTATCTTTTCTAAATAATTCTCAAAAACGTACTATTTATGATACAGAATTATCTTCCATTTCATAGAAAGATGAAGTACTGCAATTTTTTCACGTAAACCAATAATAATTGGATATACCATTCTTCCATACTCTCTTTCTGTATAAATAAATGTTTTGGGAAAAAAATGCTTTCAATAAATGAACTTTTCAAATTTTATAGCAGCACGGAAGTTTATTTGGTATTTTTTATTTGAAATTTAATAATAATCATCAGAATACACCATTCTTACTTAGCATTCGATGTCTGGTGACTGAGTGAAAATCAAAATGGTAACAGATCGAGTACAAATTGTCCAAGCTCGTTCTTCAGAAACATCCAAGCAACGGGAAAGAAATCTAGTAACCGATCTACATGGTAGACACTTTCAAAAAAAATTTTTAAATACTTTAAAAAAAAGCCATCCAAGTAAAAAAATGTCTCAACTAATAACTGTCGAACAGAAATATTTGTAAATTAAATATTTGTGCCAACTGAATACAACTAGCTACTGAATTGCAAATGAATACAACTAGCTACTGAATTGCAAATGAATACAACTGGCTACCACTAGCTAACAACTAGTAACTATATACAATTAGACATCTGAATTACTGAAAATTATGTAAAAATGAAAGCCTATTCTATTTACGATTAACTCATAAAGCAGTCGTTATAATTTTTTATATTTTTTCAGACTGATGCCGCCCTAATTTAATACTCTATTTAAACTCATTTGTCTAAAACATCTGAGCCATGGGATGCAAGAATAGAAATTAATGGATAATAATTAGAATAAAACACTTTTGTTTGAATCCTTTTTGTTTGCTATTCTGTTTTATTTTGATTGTTGAATAATATTTCTCTTAAAAAAAAGATGTCAAACTAAATATGTGTGCAGATTATGGATAGGAGCAGTTAACTAATAGACTTGTTTTAAAACATAGTTTAAACCATTTTTTTAAGTATTTCTGTCACGTAAATATTTAATTACGCTTCACTATCTGTTGAATTTTAATTTAACGTATTTTCTTCGTAAATAATTTTTCACATCTACATTTAGTCCCATGAGCGCAACTATAATCCATTTTGAAATAAATAAGAAACAATTTTAAACATTTCTCAAAAATACTAAAGTACTCACTCTTAACTTATTTTGCTTTTTTTTCGATAGATCAATTTATTTTAGCTTATTTCCTGTTTACGGTTTATAAATATATGTTAAAATTTAAATACTTAAAAAAGTGCAAATAAAAACCTTCTGAGTTTAATCCACTACTGAGCTTATTACTTTATATAAAAGTCAAAAGCGACAAACATTTTTAAGAAAATTTCAAAACTTAAATATACATTTTACAAAATTATCACCTTCAGGGTATTCTAGTAAACTTATTTGCTTCGCAATTTTTGAAAAGAGACAAAACGTTTCGTCTCTTTTCACTAAAATGTTGTTGCAGTTTTCTTACTTTTTATTCGACGATGTTTATGTAACTAAATAAGCTGAGACGGGAAAGATACTCAAATAAGAATATACAAATAGTATTTCTTTTCGGCATAACTTTCTAGAAGCTATTGTGAAAGATGATAAATGTAAATTGCATTTCTTTCACTTTCTGACAGTTTTTAAATTCTATTTATATTTTCGACGTATAGAAGGTTTCGTAATCATCGACAGTATTTTGAATACTTTATAAAATTTGTAGAAGCAGTATTCATAAAATGGTTTAACTCACGCAAGAATTTTCATAATTTTTTTTGTTATTTCTGAAACAAAGTTTTATATTTTTAAAAACATAAAACATTATTTATAAATATTAAAAAATAGCTGATATTTCCATTAGAAAATAATATTATAGTTTGCTTGCAGTAGGAAATAATTCCTTCTTTTTATTCTACCTATTTGTGTAACGTTTTAACTCACGTTAGAAGTTTCACATTGTTATTTATTTTGTTACTTCTGAAACGAAATTTTATGTTTCTAAAAACACGAAACATTATATATCAATATTAAAAAAATAGCTGACAATCTCATTAGAAAGTAATATTATAGTCTGCAGTAGGAATTGGTTCTTTAGTTTTATTCCACGTTCTCATAAAAAAATTTAACTCACTTTAGAAGTTACACAATGTTTATTCATTTTATTATCTCTCAATCAAAGTTAAATTTTATTTTTATAACAACGCCAAACATCATTCGATAGCATCAAATAATAACTTTTATTCTACCTAAATACAAATAATGCTTGTTTTCATTGCAAACTAATTGTTTATTGAATAAAAGAAAAATTAATTATTTTAAGTACCTAGGAGAATATGTATACATTTTCTTTTAAAATGAAATGCTAATTTTTAAGAGACAGAAGAAGACGTTTTGTTTAACATTAAGAAAAAGAAAAGCTTATGAAAGTTTTTTCTCTCCATTTCGTTTTTATGAGAATTAAGCAAATTTTTAGGTTTAAATATCTTATAAATACCCCTAAAAATAATATTCGTAATGAATGATTTTATTGTGTTTGGAAGAAAAAAACGTTTTTAATTATATAAAAGTAAATCTTAAGTTTTATTAAATCCGTATGAAATAACTATTAAAACAATTAAGCTTAATATTAATGGATTTTAAGGAACTGTATCAAATAACGATCCAATTTAAATCTAAATTTTTTTTAAATTTATTTGTAGTGGAAGTTGAAATTTTTATTGTATCAGTATTAGCGCATAAAATCACTAACATCATATTATTATTAAAATTATTAGTATCACAGGGATGAAAAAGATCTATAGCCTCTCACATAAGAAATATTTTTTTGTGAACGACTTGCTAGAAAATTAAAATGAATTTAGTTTTTAGAAAATGCATCAGTTTCAAATTTGCACTTGACTCTTTCAACATTTTAAAATCCAGTTAATACCCATATACCGCCAATTTATATTCACAATCAATCAAATTAATATGATATTATTAGTTAAAATCATGGCTTAAAAACTTTCCGCAATAATTTCTAACATATCCGTAGTTTTCAAAGTGTGCGATCTCTGGAAAATGATTTACAAAGTGGTACAAAATAATTAGTACCTTACACTGTAAAGAAATACCGAAACGTTTCTGAATATATGGAGCAGCTACGGAACCTCTTTCTGTAATATTCAGAAACAATTCAGAATACTTCAGAAATATTTTAAATCATTTTTTGCTGTTTCGGGAAAAAATGGATATTTTGATTCGCTTCCAAAAAGTATTTCTTAATAAATCGGAAGCCCCTTGTGAGGCTAGACTACGAACAATGTCAACCATCATCTATCAAAAGGTACCTCAAGATTAGACTGAGTTAACATATTTTATATACTACAGTGAATTGGAATTTAGTAATTGTAGTGGTAGCTACGCTTCACTCTTAAACTGAATGGGCGTTGATTCGATTCAATTTCCCACTCCTGAAATGAAATAAATAGTTCTCAATTAATCGGAAACATGATATTAAATTAAGTTCTCTGAGATTTTCGGTAATTTTTTTTTTTTGCCCAGTCAAAAGTAGTTTCTGAAATTTTTTGCAAAATACTGCCTAATTAATAGATTTTAGATACATATTCTGGAGTTTATATTTTTCCGATTTCATCTCAGAAGATTAATGCATTAAGCATAGGAATTTTTAATGACATTTGCAACCAGAAAAAGTTTCTTGAATAATTGTGAATGTTAGCAGCTATGTAGGCTTCTTTTGAACAAAAACAGCTTTTCAAAACTATTTCTCGTATAAGTTATACTGGCGGTTTCTCAAAGTTTATAACAGTCACCAGTGAGGTTTTAAAAAAACAGTTCTTGTAACAAATCCATGTGGCAGGGCATTAAAGGTTCTTCCCAGAATTTTGTCATAGTTCACATTTTTACGCGAGAAAACGCTGAAAATTTAAAATCTGGGAATTAAAAGGATCACATGACAATTTTTCGATTTTTTTTTTTCATTTCAATTTCTCTTTCGATGAGTTTTTTATTATATTTCGGTGACAATTTTTCGATGGCTTTCAATCGCATTAAAATATTTATAAAATGAGAATATCCATGAAAGTTGATTCCGTGAAAAAATATAATCTCAAGGTTGTGGAATTTTCAGGAATCAAGCAATCGAATGGAATCACAAAAACAAAAATATTCACGACTGCCACAAGCTTCTGACAATGCTTCGATTATTTCTTTTCGATAATCTTTCGAGGCCTTCAATCTTTCGATGATATTTATATTACCTTTAGATGTCAATTTTTCAATAATTTTCAATCTCATTCAAATTTTTATGAAATGAAGATAAGTGGGGATATACGGCCTATGTCCATGAAAGCTGATTCCGTGAAAAAATAATTTTAAGGTTTAAGGATTTTTAGGAGGAAGCAATAGATTATTATAACAAAAACAAAAATATTCATTACTCTCAAAAGCGTTTACTGACGTCCCCTGAACTTCTCAAAGCAAAATGTATAATTTTTAATGTTAAAAATAAATAAATTTTGAAAACCGGATTGTACAATAATAATTTTTTCTTCAAAATTCGTTCTCAACTCTTCACTAGTATTCCAGTTGTCTTCTTCACTGTACTTTTCCTTGTTTTTCTTATCTACGCGTGGACAGGAACTGTTTTTTTTTTCCAGCTTCACTGAAATAACTCTCGGAGAGAACCATTTTTCCATGCTATTGATTTGTCAAAATTTAGTAATCCCCAAATGCAATAGATATCAATCGAATCGTCATTTTGTGAAAAATGAACGAACATAAATCTTTCTTTTTCCTTGATTTCGAATGCTCCCATCAACCATAATCACAAGTCCTAAATAAAGGTCTCATACAACAAAACGTAACAGAAGAAAAACAGTAAAAAAAGGTTTATAGCGCCATCTATCAGAAAATGTTTGATTAAAAACTTAGAACGCTAGGGAAAATTTTGGGTTTGTTACATAGATTTTATGCAAGTATTGTTCCCTTAACGTCAATTGTCTTTCTGTTGCAAGTTTTTTCAGACAAATAATATAATTTGACAAGTTTAGTTTATAATAATCATTATTAAAAACGTAATATCATATCAACGCTATTAGAAGCTTTAAATTAACCCGTCATAAGATCTAATAGGATTTATAATTTATTTCATTTTAAATAATCATTATTGCTTAATTTATTTTAAATGTTTTTTACCTGAAATTTTATTTCCACTCAATTCATTTAAAAATTGCTTTACGAAAGATATAAGGCTAATCCCACGTAAAACATCCAGATGATTTTACCAAACTTCCTAATTTCTTTAATTCCAAGTCATTATTCAAAATACGGTCTTCAATTCATCATTGCCATTTCAAACTCAGCCAACCTTCTTTTTTTTACCCGACTACCCTGAAAGCCATAAAAGACAATGGCTCTCGTGAGAGTCAGCGTCAGCTATGCTCTGCACACACACAACTTCTGAAATGAGTGGGAATCATTGAATAGGACCCTGTAGACAGGGTCCTTATCAGACCCGTAATTGGTTGGGTACACCTCTCCTTTTATTTCTTTTGACAAACTTCTACTTATTCTTCTTCTCAATAGAAGGAGAGAGCGAGAGAGAAGAATTTGGATCTCTGGAAATAGAAGGAAGGAGAAGAGAGATATGGCCATATCCTCAGAAGACTTATTTCGCAGTATTCGAAATCCCCTGGAGATCATGATGAATGAGTTTTGTTCCAAAATGATGGCCAGTGCGAAGGAATTCGTATCAATTATTTGATTCGTTGCTAAAATTGTGTATGGTGCGAAGGCTCGAATTGAGTTGGCTTTTAGAATAGTTTTAAATTGATTGGGATTGATGATTTTAGGTATTGTTTGAGTAAGCGGGGAGATATCATTAAGGACACCAAACACAAAATATTGACTGAAATTTCAGATATATCTTTTCATAATATTTAATAAGATAGATTGATTTTTTTAGATTTATTGAATTTATTGATTTGATTGAATTTATTTACATTTAATGGGTGAATAAAGCAGTGTTAAAAACGTGATAAGAGTACAGAAATAAAAAGTTTTGATTAAATTACAGTACAGTATGATAATGACATTTCTGGTTAAAAAAAAAAGCATACTTATGATTAATAAAACCAAAATATACGGCTTTTTAACCTTTCATTTGGAAGGTTTTCAGTCCATTTGGTATCGATTTATCGGAATTTTAAGTTTTCAAAATAATAGTTCTTATTACTACACATTTAGTAAAAAAATTCGAAACTGTAAAGTAAATATAACTGAATAAATGGTTTTTATACCATGAAAAAAATATCAAAGTTTACTTCATTTCTCAAATTTTAATCACACATTATAAAACAATATTTTATTGCTAATTTTACTAGAACCATTACAAAACCAAACAAATCACTGAATATTGCATTTGGATTATTTTTATACTGAAATATTCGGCTACTGTTTTAGTAAAAATATCTGTTCGCAGTAAGTAATAAAAATACGTCTGCAAGGGGCACAATGCAGGAAACTAGCTGCTACTTTGCATCACTTGCTTTCTAAATCTTTCCTGGCTTGTAAATTTGAGAAACTATGATAGTACAAGTAATTAGACAGTCAGTAAGCCAATAAGAAATGATTAATATTGTAATAAGAAGTTCAGTACTACATTTTCTTAAATCTTGCAAGTTTAATAAATCTTACTATAAGCCACTAAGCCACTAAAATGTTTATGAAACATGACGATTTGTACTAGAAACCTAAAATATTAATTTCGCTTAAAAAGTTGAAAAGTATTAATTATAAGGCAATGAAACCATTAAATTTAAAATTTGATAGCTATACGTTTTAGATACAAAAAATTAAACATATTTTTTACTCTTTGACCATCTAGGCTTTCATTAACCTCAATACCAATAAGTAAACACTGCAGAAAATTGAGACCAGTACATGTTGGAAGAGATGGGAATAAATGGGCTGATAAACTAGCTAAAAAGGGAACAGTCATTTTTCAGTAAATAATAGTGGCGTTACCATTTACATCAATATTTATGCATACAAAGGTAAACAAAAATTGGTATGAAGAAAAATTATGACACTGCATTGACTTGAGAGACTAATAAGAAGTGGGGATATTCGATCCTTGATGTCCCAGACTATCCCATATCTTTTGCATCTGCGACATTTCGATTACATACCGGACATGATTGTCTCGCCAAACGACTATCTTGCATTAACATTTATAATAGTACCTTTGGATATTTTGTGCAAACAGATTCTGGAAATGGTCAAAACCAATTTAGCAAAAGGGTCCTTTGAAAGAAGAAAATATTTATAATCGATATTGGGAGGCTTGATGCAGTGGCTGGTTTTCTTTGTTTTTAATGCTCTGTTGTTCTTGTTTTAATGTATTTATTCTTATGGAGCTTCTTACTGATTTTATTTCTTTTCGTAGCTCAAATCTCATGCATCTGAGAAAAATGGGGACCAATAATGTAGTGCTAAATGCTTTTGCAAAGAAAAGAAAATACTGCACTATATATTCAACTAAAGGAGTCTCACACATAAGGCAAAAAAGTCGTCAGGTTCAACTTTTTTTGTGTCTAAGAAGTAAGTTTGTTCTTCAATGCTGATTTTGAAAATAAAACAAAATGAGCTGATTTCTATAAATAGTAGAGGCATTCCAATTTTTTTTTCATCTCATTCAACCAATAAAAACATTTTTGATAAAAATAGATAGGAACGTAAATTAAATATCGACTAACTCAAATCCGTTACTAAGATAGGCTAGTGTTTTGCAAAAGAAAAACAAAATTATACATGAAAGTTAAAAAGCTACCAGGATTAATATCTTCATTTGGGAGAAAAGCTAATAGTGTATACAAGAACGTATCTGAACACAAAACTTAAACACAGAACTTAAAACACTGAAATTTTAAAAACACTAAGATTTGTGCTACCATAAATTAAATACCTTAGATGAATTAATTTTGTTTTTATTCTGGTAGCACAATAACAATGACTGTCTTTACTAGTAATAAAATAAAAGGTTAGTCTGGTTCCCGTTGAAAAGATATGAAATTTAAAGGGCGGACTTGTGCGGGGTGTATCAGGAAGATACTGCTTAAATAAATTAAACTTGTTAATAGTCCTTACAATACATTCTAACATATATCAAAGATAAGAAAGATGAAATATGAACTAATTTAAGTAAAATTTGAGTTTAAAAATTTAAAAAAAATTGACTACTTGAAGAAGTAATACAAATTTTTATTGACACATTTTGTGAAAAACATTGACACATAAAGGAAAGAATGTTAAATGCGAAACAGATATGGCTGTTATGGGTGAAGAGAACAGGGGGAGATGCTTTCAAGTTAATTTGCAAAAATATTAGCCTTAATAACAAATTTATCCGCTTTTATTTGCCTACCCATTCGCTGATTCACTTATTCATTATTTTGCTCCTTTTCTTCTCACTTTGCATCCATTCGAAAGTAAATCAGCTTATTTACATATTTAATCACTTACTAGCTGGATACCCCTTCTTCTTACAGGGTAAAACAAAAAGTAAATAACCAATAAATAAACATTAATCAATTAGTGCCACTACAATTAAAATGCTAAACTTTACTCGTCTCGATAACTTCCCTTTAATAGAAGAAACAAAACACGTTTTAAGACGATCAATTTTCAAAATGAATACTATACTCAAATTATTTGGCATCGGAAATGGTACTACCGCTCTCTTGTATATTAAAACTTAAGTTTTATTTAAATTATCGTTGATACTAAATTATTTATGTTTATCGAAACGAGTTTCGAAGTCATAACAACAAAATATAAATACGTGGTTTCAGGTAGTTTTCAAACGACTGATACGGTGATGTCACCCCAGGCTTACCTGATAAAAATAATTAAGGCAAATAATTATAAATTAACATGCAATAAACTTTCACTAAACTCGGTTTTGAGCAAACACAGCTGCAAGTTAGCAACGACACTGATATTGTATTTTAAGTATATAGTTTGAAAAAAGTAAGTTCTTTTGTAGTTTAGTTCCAAGCAGTACCTGAAGTAAGACTGATGATAATTCGTCAATTTTTCAACTTTTACTGCCAATCCGATTGACTAACTGAAATTTTTACGGATCTATAGCAGACATTTCCACTTGCTCCAGTTCTTCCTTGTACTCTAGCTCAAACAGTTCTGGAAATTTAGCAAGGGAGAAACAAAAACAGGCAACTAAACCTTTCCTTTCTTTTACAGATTCACTTTCTGTACAAATATTCATTATAAATAAAAATTTGATTTTAAATATAAACGGATGTCATAATAATGGAAAACAATAAAAAAAATTCAATTAATAATCTTTAAATATAAGGATAATACTTAGTAAACTGGATAAAAAGGAAGGAAAAAATGTCATATTTATGAAAAATATTAATTTAAATATTCAATAAATCCCATACTATAGTTACCACTAGTCGCATTCTAAAGTCATAATCCTCCCTTTATTTCACAAAATAGGTTAATAAGCTCATAATAATCTCATTAAGTAACTTTTACACAATATAAGTTCTCCTGTCAAACTAAAAGAGTCTCCCATTAGCAACATTTTTAAACAATAATAATAATATTACTCAATAGCTAATTTATTTCTCTTGCTTAAGCTCAAAACATATCTTTCTAATTCAATTCCTCTTGGATACAATAAAACTGAGTATTACTAATAAAATCTGAGGTTGAGAGACGAAAAAAACATAAGCCTTAACCGAAAACTCTTTAACGAGGTACTCGAAAAGACAAGCAGCTGCTCGTTACATCAATGAAGTACTTACACGGTTTCCTTCGACTCCTAAGGTCTTTTTTTTATTTTATTTTTTCTCGAGAGTTTTATATTACTATAGATTTCAGATACCCTATTGCTTTCTTCTTTTAAAAATCCCATATTTATAGAATACTTTTGTTATTTCTTCTCGTCATAGTAAAGTTTTTAGGTTTGTTTTTCAATTACCGGTTTTATTGTTTCGCGAAATTCGATTCGAAACTATCAGCTAGACCCCTACCCATATATGCTATGGGTCCACCGGGGGCTTCACGGGTAAGTTGAAAGAAGAAACTATTGAAATGGTAACGAGCACTTGCCTTGGACAGCGTTTCGGATATAAAAAGAGGTTTTTTTCCTGTTTCTTTCCCTGGACGAAAACTTCTAAAAAAACATGTGTTTGTTGCTGTTCACGTAAGGCATAAAATAGAAAACATCGATAAACTGGAAAAAAACTAAAGAAAGAGCTTTTCTAGACAATTTTATGCCTCTTTTGATAGCATAAAACATTGTCATGAAAACATAACATGATTTTATTTTTAAATATGTTTTATTTTAAATTTTATAATAGTATTGCTTAATTTTACATTTTTGTTATGTTAAAATGTTAGATTAGTATTAGTTCGGTATAAGATTTTTAATCATAATTTAAAAATTTGCCGAATAATTTGACAAGCTCAGCAAATCTTTAAATTATTATTAATAACCTAATACCGAACTAATTTAAATGCCACTTTCGACTTCTAAATTAATAATTACGCAAGTTTAAGTATTTCAATACACAGTATAATTGGACCAAAAGGATTATTGTACAGTATCATGCACAATTTTGCATTTTTTTCAAAAAAGCAACAGGCTGTATTATCCAATTTTATAATTTTCAATTTTCTATGCCGCATGCTTAATTTTTAAGCCGAAAAAAATATTCAAAAACTCACTAACAGTTCTTGGAAGCAACTTATGCACAATTTTAATATGAACATAGAAATCATTCAAAACCTTATTGAGGTTTCTAGTTCTAGTTTTTAGTCTAAACAATAATACGATTCAACTATGACTGTAAATACTTCTTTTTTACCTTATGAAAATCTTTAATTTCATAATTTAACACAATTGAACTTAAAAAAATCATGATTTAATCAAGATTTTATTGAAGTACGTAATATATTAATTGAAATATATTTTGTTGTTAGGTTACTAATTTATATTTATATTTATAACTTATTACTAAGCAAAAGTCTCTCTTCATGTTAACTCTAGACATTAATTACTGAAAGTCACATATTTATCGAAACGTAGTTTGTAATAATATGGCTGTCAATATTTTTTTTACCTCCTGAAAATCTTAAATTTCCTATTTTAACGAAATTAAACTTAACAAAATCATGATTTAATCGAAATTTTATTTAAGTACGTAAAATAATAATTAAAAAAATTTCTGTCATTAGGTTATTAATTTATATTTATGTTTATAAATCATTACTAAGCAAAAGTCTCTCTTTATGTTAACTCTAGACATAAATTGCTGTAAATCACTTAGTTATCGACATGTAGATAAAACAGAACTAGAAACTAATCTTTATTTAAAATGCCAAATGAAGTTTACTATTCAAATTTGAACGTAACATAGAATTTGCGCCATAATGATTACGGAATCAACATCCCCAAAATACCCATTAAATATTTAACTGTAAACATAAATGGAGAAGTAAATCTTCGTTAATATGTTTCTAATTTTGTTATGTATTTTAAACATATAACAGCCTCTGATCATAAATCTTTTTAAGCAGAATAAATGGAATTCTTTATGTTTTCGTGAATATTCGTAGCATAAACTTACAAATTTCCATTTCAATATGTATGAAACTGTTTTCCCTAGAATAGGAGAAAATGTATTGGTTATATATACCCAAATGCTTGTTATTACTATTACAGGTAACAAATTAATGATTACAATTTTATTCATGATAATTGGTAGTAGAAATTTACGATTTAACTGTAATCATAATTATAAAAAATATTAAACTATGATTGCAAGTGATAATGACCTACGATTACAGTTAATTGCATTTGCAATTTTGATTGCAATGCAATTGATTATTGTGATTACACTTTGTGTAATCTGGTTTTTTCTTATACAAAAAAGTAAAATATATTACCTACAATGAAAATTAATTTTTATTTTATCTTATCTCATTTATTTTTGTAATTTTTATAAAATTAATCATAATTACTTAATTAAGATTTGATTACGAAATAGTTGATTACTGTAATTAATTTTTTTGTCCACTTCTAGAAAAAATACAAAAATGTCAACAAAAAAACTTTGTGAAATATGTTAAATAAAATGTCAAATTTGAATAAATCTTTCAATATTGCCTTTAATTATATTAGGCAAAGAGCATTTCCTGAAAAAATCATTCTATAAATAATGCATTTTTGGAGAAACACACATTTAATGCATTGTATATTGCTTGAGATAAATCATTAAGGTAATTCTTATGAAAGAATTATCTTAATAGATCTTTCTATATTTAAACATTAGAAAAAAACATAATTAAAGAATAAAAAATTAATTCCAAAGCAGTTTTTAGTATTTCTTATAACTATATATACACTGTCAAAAATAACTGTAATTTCTACAGAAGTAAAACAGCTTTTCACTTTAAAAAAAAAACTGTTTAAAGGAAAATGCTGATTTTTTTTCTGTTTTTGAACATTATCCGCTTACTGTTAAAAATTCTTGGTTTTTTTTTAGCAGATTTTCACGATACATATGTATAAAACTTTAAAGAGGATTTGTTGACGAAATGGTTTTTCACCGTTTCTTATCCTAATCATAAACGAATTAAAACCGTCAGCTTAAATTCTTGTTTTCGGCATGCAGTTTTACTTGACCTTTTTTAAAAATCATTTTAGTTATCTTCTTTACCTGCTCTTATTTTTCAGCAATTATTTCATGGTTTTGAACATTGTATAAGTTAAACTGAGATTCGACTTTATTGTCTATTTGATACTCTACCTGATTAACATATTTCGGTTCATATTATTTTTTGATAAGTTAAGTTGCCAAATACTTTTATGCCGATAGACCACTGTAGTTTAAAAAGTTTTTGCATTTAAATATTATTTCAATATGTAAGACATTCAAATTAAAAAAAAGTTTCAGATTTTTCCTCACAATTAGCTGCGGTTCAGGTGGTAAAGCGCTCGCCTCCAAATGAGGTGACCCAGGTTTGAATCCCAGCGTCAAATGATCGTAAAAATGATGCTCTCGGCTCGCACTGACCACAATGCATAGTTATTTTATAGAATTTTTTGTTAAAATAACAGTTTGTTTGTTAAAAAATAGAACTATTTTCCACTTAAAAAAACAGGCTTCTTATTTTAAATAACAGTACTTTTCTGCGAAATAAAGGGTGTTTCATACGGCCAGACAAGCTAACAAATTTTTTTCTGAAAATTTAACAAATTTATATTTACAAAGTGTACAATAAATATTTCAGAACTGTTCCATACCAATGAAATCCGCTCATGATCAAGATCCATTCGCATCCAATATCAGTGCCTCTTAAGTAGTCCAATTAATACCCAGAGCAAAACAATAACCTAAAATATAAAATTAAAATATATATAAAAAGTGTATATTTATAATTTTTATTATAAATCTGTATTTCTTCAAGAGATTTAATATTTAGCATATCAGAAGTTTTATCAGTTTTAGTATCTAAAATATTATCTCTTTTAGGCAATTACTCTTCTCTAAATGCACTAAAAAGACCTAAATTGTGAAAAAACTTTAAGGCAAACATTAATGTTTTACAAATATAAACATCTGGTAAATTAAAAGTTATGATAATTTTTTGAATGACAACAGCATCATGGATTTTTTTCATTTCAAAAATAAATTCCTGCAGCCAAATAACTAATTAGAAACCAATGGTTCATTCTGATAAGTTTTTAAATGCTGATTTCTAGATAAGTAAGGAATAAAATTGTATCACCTAAAAATTATATGTATATACAGAGAGAGAGAGAGAGATCCGTGTGTGTTCAGTTAAATCGAAATTAAGTCGATGGGTTTACATACATAAAAACATAGTTTTCTCTAAAATATCACCGTTTATGCTAGATGTTTTACGTTGCAAAAGCAGAATTTAATGAGATTTATTTTCAGTCCAGATATTTTAAAATGTAATGAATAGGTTTTCGCATTTACATTAAAATAAATAGTTTCTGACAGACAATTTTAATCAAAAAAGTCTTTAACTGAACGCAAAAATAAAGAAAAGTCATTAAAGAAGATTTATTTTTCAGATGATGATTACTGCTCCTAATATTCATTAAAGAATAACGTTATGAGCTAATTAAATTTCTAAAGAAATTAACTCTTTCAGAATGCATTACAAAATCTAATTATAAAAATTATTTCATTAATCTTTGAAAGCAAGAAAATGAAATTACCATCCGAAACTAACGGGATTTCTTAAATGCTTTGAATTAAACTCTTCCAGTAAATTGAAAAATTCGACAAGTCTCACTTATAACGTCTAACTTAATTATAAAATTTCCTTTTCTAGAATAAATATTAACACAAAACTTTGGCAACTTGGATACAAGGTTGTTTTCAAAAATTTAAAAAAGGGCAAATTTTAGATATTATAAAATGGTTAAGGATATTACGTAACCAATTTCGTATGAGGTAATCAAATTAATTATTCAATAGTATTTTTACATTCGGTGAATGATTCTTACGTGATATATATATATATNACTATTAATATATGTATATAAATAAGTATTTTGAACAGTTTTGGTTATACAGAAAATCTGAAAATAGCAGGTAATGCAATTTATTTCTGATGCAGGTTACTCTTTTGAGCAGTTTCAGTTATACAGCAAGTCTGAAAATAGTAGCTGATTTAATTTATTTCTAATGCAGGTTACTCTTTTGAACAGGGAAGAAAAAAGTTTAGGGCAATTTTTCTGCTGTGAATGCATTTAATGCTACTGTATACATTTTGATCTTCGTGGCTAGTAGATGGCTTTCAAATTTAAGAAAAAATCTTCCTGAAAAAAATTAAAAATGGATTTTAGATACATTTAGTAAAATCTGAAACCTTAAATAAAATCTTTAAATTGAAGATCACTAAGCTACTGAAACAATTTATAACACAAACTTTAAGGAAATTTGTTTGCCTTTCTATTAACAGAGCTGCTTTTTTTTAAATTGTATATTTCGCGAAGTCTGCTGATTAATTGAGTAAATCTAGCACTGCCTGATTCTAAGAACGCCTCTGTTTTCTTTAAGTTAGCTAGTTAAGTTAACTAGTTTGAAGCTGAGAAAACTTCCTCGTGTTCACTTCCATTTTGTTTATTTTTGTAGGCATTTTTCTATTGTTTGTTTATTATATTTTTTTTTACATTTTTAATATACAGATTTAAGTATTTATTCACCCCTTTTGTTATATGTAGTTCTTGAGTTCAGTATAATTGTAAAGTTTTTTTAATAACGCAATTTTAAACATACATACGTATGTTTAAAATTACGTAGTGTTTTTGTCACACATGTTATTTTTTTACTAAATTCTAGTTTTTTACCAAAAATTATTTGTTTTAGATTTCAGTTATTTATTATGATGATACTTTGACTCTCTTACGTATAGAACCTAATCATAATTATATAGAACCTAATTATTTACAGCTATCAATAATAAGGCTCTGTATAATTATGATTTAACAAACGATGCTACAGAAAACGGTATATATGACGGTACTACTTGGAAACGGCTTTATAAAATAATGAGTCTATAATGACCGCTATATACAGCAGTTTTATGTAGAGTTCATAAACATTTGTACTTAATTACAGCTCTTCTTATAACGAGAAATACTGTTTCTAATTAAGTCTCATTTAGCAGTTAAGCTTTGATACGCTTACATAAAAACCGTAGCAATATGGTTCCATAAATGATTCTACTTAGATACGATTCTATATGAAAAGTATTCTGTATCTTACTTATTACGCAAGGAATTTCTATATTTTGCGAAATAAGATCTTCTGTTAAGAATAGCTTATGGCACAAAATTGGACGAGGAAAAAATATTAAAGTTTCAATAAAAAACATTTTATGTCTTTTAAGTATGAATTTCTTCGACAAAAACTTTGTTTGGGTGTGTTTTTTATTCTTAATTGAGGTGCATATCAGGTCTTTCGTTCATTACGTTAAACTCGAAATTACGAATTATTCTGATTTCAAATCTGATCATTAAATAGTTTTTAGCAATTCCTGAAGAAGATCGAAAGGTTCATTAAATTATTAAAAATTAATTTCTTTATATTTAGCTCTTAGTTTACGTAAAAAGAATTGTAAGAATTCTTTTTTCCTTAGAAACAGATATTTGTTTTTTTTTCTTTTGTTTTTTTGTATTTTGCATTTTTTTTTTCATTAATTTTGCTGCTTAACTTTTTAACAATAAAGGAAATATTTTCATGAATGATTTATAGTATCTTTAAATTGATTTCCTTACATTTAATGTTAGTATGCGATGAAAAATTGAAACTAAGTCATTAAAAATGATTTAAAGAATAGACATTAGTTTAAGCTAATAGCGCAGACATTAATTTCTTACTACTTAGTTTTAAACATAAATGTAATAAAACTTCCAGAACTTTGAAACAAAAAAATAAATTCAATGAAAACAACAAATTCCAGTATCTCTACTTTAATGAGAGTCATGACAAAAAAGCAACAAAAAAAAACTTAGCTGAACTGGCCTTTGATCAATACTTGGAAGCAATCCAAAGCATTTGATGTAACTCGTATTCCATGCAATTCAGATTGCAGAACCAAAGCATAAGATATTGTAATGTGCAACCAACAAAACAACAAAAAATATTCGATGGAAAAACTATTTTATAGCAATGAAAAAAAGCATGCAAAATGCATTGCGCTGGCATCAGAACATCAAGATAGAAGTAGATATGCAATGAAAAAGCTTCAGTATGTAAATGGATATGATTGATCTTGAAGAAAGTCGCTTTGAAATAAAAGTTGGTTTCCCGACTGAGATTTATATCTCTTTTAGACAATTCTTCCATTCTTTAAATTGAACCTATTTATCTAAGATGTCTTTTGTACTGAAAAATGGAAACTACATTTGGGTAATTTGTGTACCATTATATAGGAAAGTTTTGAGATTTTCAAGAAAAATCGATGCAAGATTTATAATTGCTTAGCTGCTTTTTTCGGGAGGACTTTCGATTTTTCTTCTTTGTTTCGAGTAGCAAATAAACAGTAAGAAAAGTATAAAATGTATGCAGCACTTGAAAGCTATCAGGAAACTGTTAAAGCGTTTTGAACCACTTAAATTTATTGAAATTTTAATGTGTTACTAAGTCGAACCATATTCTTGTACTCCTTAAATTTGATAACGCGATACTATTTTTTTCAAATTGTACCAAAGAAAGGTTTACTTTGAAACTTCACTAAGGTTGCAACAAATTTGCATAGTATTAAATTTAAAAATACCGATATTATGAACCAACTTTCCGAGAGTAGGAGCTATTGTAAATTCTTGAAAGTAAACATCCAAGTAAAATAGCATTTTATTTGATACACATTTTTTTCTGTAAACACATTAACGTACTGAAAGAAAATTTCAAGCTAATCGAACCATGAACCATTTAAATTTACTAAAATGTTAATCTAGTATTAAGATTCATCATATTCTCGCACTTCTTAAATTTGATAACCTGATTTTATTTATTTTTTTTTTTCAAATTGACCCGGCACTTGGTTTAATTTGAGACCTCATTAGGGTTGCATGCAAATTTGCATGATATTATCTTTAAATGTTTGGATATTATAAACCAATTTCTGAGAGTGTTAAATTCTAAGGTAAGTTCTTACGTGTAAATAAAAAGCACAGAAAAATAACAGTTTTATTTCTTTTCCGACAGGCACGTTAACCTACTGCTGAAATTTCAAAACAGATTGAACTTTAATGTCATAAAAAATTACTGAAATTTTAATTTGGAACTACGTTGAAATATATTTTTGCACTTCTTAAATTTGATAATGCTTTACTTTTTTTCAAATTGAAACGGAAACTGGTTAACTTTGAAATCCCATTAGGGTTACAACAAATTTACATGATATTACACTTAAAAGTATGGATATTATGAACCAATTTTCTGAAAGTGGTAAATTCTATGGTAAATTCTTACATACAAACAGGGAAACCAAATAACCTTTTGTTTGTTGAACAAAATTAAAACAAAAATGATTAAACGTAAATAAAACTCAAAAAAATTGGTACAATGATGAACCATAATATTGTCGTGTAAAATATTTGCACAGTTCATAATGAGTTAAAATTTGTCGTTTTACGGTTCAAGTCTAAACATAATATTGTTTCTGACAAGTTTAAAAAGTAAGCTAATCTAGTTCATCCTCTCATCGCATTGTATATTTAGTTGAAAAAGAAGGTTCGTGAATAATTCAAAACATTTTCCGGCTGTATTAAATTCATATAGAACTGTCATGCTTATGAGAATTTGGACGAGTGTAATATACATCATGCAGAAGGGGAATTAAATCTATTTTGAGAAGAAAAACTTTCATTACATTTAAACACAATTCATACTTTTTAAATTTCAAATCTCCAAAGCTTATCTCTACTATAAGAACAGTTTCTTTCTTTTCTGCGCTGGATGCGAGCGCAGGTGTACGATTTCAAGGGATCAACCGAATAATAATTATTCATTATAGTAACTATCATATTACAAAAGAAACATTTTGAGCATTTCTTCCAAAAATGGATTTCTTTAATATGTTTCACCAAAAGATAAGTTTCTTTATTCTTCTTTCTGGATTTTTTTCATTCTTTATCCATTTCACAGCATATAGATTAAAAAAAAGTGAGCTATCCAGAAGTAAACATAAAAATTATAAATGCTTATTAAAAAAAAGAACATTTATGAGTATGGTGTGTGCACTGTTATAACTTTCTCGGGAAAATAGCTAAATAAAAATCCATTTAATAGTTATTTTACCATATTGAGACAAAACAGTCCAAAAGCTATAAATAAGACGGTATTCAAACTGTTATCTCTGATAAAAACCGTTTATTAAAGGTTTTCCACTAATACGGATAAATAACCAGAATTTTATAGCACCAAATAAATCCACTTAATGAAGCCACTAAGTTCGTTGCAACTGGATACATATTATATCCAAGAGGGCTAATCTGTCAATCTCATGATCGACAGAACGGGGGTTCGAGTCCCCCATTAACACTACAATATTCCTTCATTCCCTTCGACACATGAGAGTTTCTGCAATTTATGACCCTGGACTATGAGAAAACGATGCTCTCATTCAGGCATAGATCGCTGCTGCATAACGATCCTGAAATTTCTCCAATATCTAGTTAAATTTCTTTTTTTATGATTGGGAAATTATACTAGCTGTTCAAAACTGTAAAGGTAAAAAAAAAATTTACCTTAATCTCTACGGTTAATTCGATGGACGGACTGCTTCTGGTTATTTTACTATAATTGTATATATTGCAAATTCTAACGATGCGGTCTTGTAACTTGAAATAGTATCTATATTCATTCATTAGCATATTTAAAATTTGCTTCTTTAACCATTGAAACGGTATCTTAGTATGTAAAAATCTAATTATGCAGACCACCAAAGTATGAGTTATAAAAATAATTATTACAATGTAATTCCAGACTTTTACATTGTTTGTTTAACTAATTTCAAATTTCCTAATTTTATACAATTTATTATATTATTACAATTTATTCTATTATTATAATTTTTCTGATTTTTTAAATTTAATTTTTTATATAGCATCTATTCTTTAAATCGCAAAAGAATTTTTCTAAAACTGGGTTTTAATATATGGAGAGAAAAATACTTATTTTACACATTCTGTAGCATGGACAACTAAACCATTATTACATAGATAAGTGAGGTAGTGTATCTGATGTTTTTTTTCTACGCTGAATTGTGTTATATTAAGTTAAAGTCAATGGGACTAATAGCTTAACAGTTATAGAAGTTTTTATGTAAGAGGAGTACCACTTTATCCTTTATTTTAACATCTTACATATAGATACTATATGCAAATGAGGCATCATTTTTCATATCTTTTTATAGGATAAATTCAATAAGATGAAAATTAAATCAATGGAGCAAACTAACAGTTCTCATGCTATAAAGGCTTAGACCGGTATTAATCAGAAACCATAACTTTATACATAAATACCGAATTTCTTGGAAGCTTAGTTTTAAAAGAATTGCGGTCAATTAAAACACAGAAATGATTATGCATAAGAAGAAAGATAAATTTACTGCTAAAATATTTATTAACAATTCTCTAATGTCCGTGAATATTTTTTGCTATAATTTCTTTTAAAGTGCTAAGTACTTTAAACAACTTAATCTCAAACCAAAGTGTTTTCCCAGACAATATAATTTTTTTCAGGAGCAAAAAATATTTTTTTATAAAATTATATATTTTTTTTGAGAAAAAAAATATTACATTATTTTTATGAAATCATGTAAATAGGCTAGTAAAAATAAAATAGTCCTAAAACTCATTTTTATGTATTAAAAATACCAAATATTAGGATTTCTTTATACTTTCTTCCTAAAAGATTCCTTATCTTTTATGTATAAAGACAAATAATTTATAATTGTTGAATTGCACTAAGGAACATTTGATTCATTTGGAACATTTGATAAATCTTTGAAATTCTAAATAATAAAGAAACCACAGATGTTTTTGCATTGCAGTATTTAATAGAGGAACTTTCATTAAAAGTACCTTTTTTTTAGTTTTAATACATTTTAATTTCATCATTGATATTAAAATTAGTATAGCTCATTTTTCTGTATCAAATATTTTTTATCATATTAAAACTTTTTTCGAATCGTTTTTCCCCCTTTAACAGATATAAACTGATCAACGGATATTAAATACGCTAAATGTTATTAATACAGAATTATCACAAAAAATGTAATAAAGTGACTTTCTAATTTATCATGAATAATACTCATCTTCTAAAACTAAAAATAAAAATATTAAAACCTATCTATTTAAATGCATAAGTTAATAATGAAAAATAAATTTTTAGATATAATATTTTTTTCATTTTTGATGAAATCATTTTAAAAACATGTACTTAATGTTTTAGAACTAAATAAAATATTAAATCATTAAAAAATAAGATAATAGCAAGCATTTTATCCAATTTAACTTTTCAGTTTAAAATGACTATGTAAGGTACAGTAATTAACGCACTATGTAATAAACTCAAAATATTACTTTTAAAAGAAAAGAAAAGTATGAAAAAAAGCCACATTCAAAATTATTTCTAAATTCTTTACTTTTTAAATGAAAAACCTCTGTCTGAAATATGTTTAAAACTAACTATACTATTGAAATTAATTAACGCAGTTTTTTTTCTTTTACATTTCCTTACTCATTTCACTTCTTTATTTATTGCGTATCATTATTATTTAAGTTTTCTATTTTATTTTTAATTTTTCATTAAGTATTATTTCTAACATATTTAATTTTCCTCTACTTTCACTTAAAACTTAACCAACTATATGACACCATCAAAAGTTGAAATTTTATTTTTCGTAGGAAATATTTAAATTAAGTTTTTAATTCGAATTAAAAAACTAAAAATGTATTAATTTGTTTTTGCAAATTTCAACCTTTAATTTTTTAATTGATAGAAAATAATTTTATCCAATGCTTCAATAATACATAAATGTTTTATTACTATTGCATTAGAAATAGATATTTTATTACTATTATGTAGAATATTTTATAATACTTGCTTTTGATGAATGCAAAAATACAAATGTTTTCCAATGACGTTAGATTCTGAAATATTTACAACCAGTAAATGCATTATTAGTTTATGCAAATAAATTTCATAATTGAGCTCAATCCTGCTTAAAAAGAACATTTTAGATTTTAATATTTGAAATGTAAAATTGCTGCAAATTGTTATAATATATATTAACCAAAAATTTGAATAAAATTTTCATAATTTGAAATAATTATTATAATGTATGTTTAAAATTTATTTTCATTAACAAACATGAATATCTATCTTTAAAATATAAGACCATGATATCTAACACGCTCATATAGATAACTCCGATCTTCAGTACCTTTTTTAAATTATTAAAATAAAACAATGTTCCCAATTATAAAAGATAAAAGCTCAAAAATCGAAAAATCTGAACCAAAAATAGATATTCGTTTATTTTATTTATTATTTATTTTATTTATTATTTATTTTATTTATTATTTATTTTATTTATACTTACATACTTTTTATTTTATATAGCTGAAAGAATACCTGAATTTAAAGGGGGGAAATTAAATATTTCATACTTGCAGTGTCACATATAAACTAAAATTATATAATCTGAGAATCAATTTAAGATACTTTTGGCATGGCGAAACCGAATATGCTAAAAAAAATGGGTGTTCCTATTTATAATTTCAAAGTTGCTCCATGAGACAATAAGCAACTACCAAAGTTTGATACATTGCTTTAGTTTTAATATTTTTCTTAATACAGTTTACTGGCTTTGAAACTATTTATAAAACTGATTTAACCATTTTTAATTTGGAATGGTTTAAATTACAATTTAAAACTTATTTTGAAACTATTACATAACATAGTAAAAATATATCGAGCCTCATTAAGGCACCTTTGATAAAATGTCTTCGCAATAATTCTGCATTTATTTCTCAAAAGTAAATGTTGCTGAAAACATTTAGCAATTATCAACCTGCGAATTTTACAAGACAGCTTTTATTACACTTCGAAGTAACAATTTCATTCTCAAATGTAATGAGTTTTCCTAGACATGCATTTGTGTTTCAAATAAGTTTTATGGCCACTGTAGCATATTATGGCGTGAACTAGACAAAAGATATAGCCTTTTTTATGCCACTTTTACCCAAAGCCTTTTTTTTTTACTTTTGATAGCTTTTTTTTTATCCCAATAAACGCTTGAAGAATTATTTCTACCTCGAATCGCCAAAAACACGAAAGATACACTCGCTTAAGCCTAAACTCTCCCGAAATGGCAATTAGAGAAAATTTATTGAAATGGGATTCAAAGCTCCGAATTTTCTCTTTTCCATTTTTACTTCTTCCGACTTAGTACATTATCTCTAAAAAGGTTTAAGCAGCAACAAAAATGCCTGAAATAAGCGCTAGAAGAGAGCAGTAAAAACGCAGCATTTCCATTTATTTTTAATTCGTTTGTGTATAAAAGGAAATAAGCTTTTTTTTCTCTTTCCGAACAAGCGGTAATGTATTTTTTTTCTTTAAAGATTAGATAGAAAAATTGCATCAGATGGATAAGAGAAAGTAAGTTTTTGGTTTTTTATTTATTTAAGAAACATGTTTGTGATATGCGATTTGAATAAAACAATAATTAGCAAATGTTAATATTAACTCTGTTGATAAATAAAGAGTAAATAGAAAAAATACCCGAAATCCATTTTCTTTTCATTTAATCTTTATTAATTAAAACTTTATGATAGGTTAATAAATTGTTCGACTTGCATAATTGTGTTGTAATTAACTTCTAAAAAATAATTAATCTTTGATTAAAAATTTTAAGAAAAAAAAGATAATTTGCATAGAAACGGGGAACAAAAGCATTGGAAAACATTTATATTCATAGTACTAATAAAATAAATTCAGATCTTAGAATTCTCTTTCAAAAAGAACGTAAGAACATTTGGATAATTTTTAAATATAAAAAAATAATTTTTAATTTACCTTTTAACATTTTGCTCAAAACAACCTTTTTTTATGATGATACATTCAAACTTTTGTGAGATTTAAGGGAATTAAATGCTCAAATTATTCATCACATAAAAGAAAAGTCTTTTATTTTCTATTGGGTCAATATGCATTACCTTAACAAGAAAAAAGAAAATAGATGAGCAAGAAAAGAGAAAGTAGACAAACAAGAAAAGAGAGAAGAAAAAAATATTAATGCAGTGTTTCCTGTTTTAACTAACTAAAACGAAACCTGCTTGATTTTACTGACATGAAAAATATAAATCTATCCCTGGGACTTGTAACTTTAAGCCTTTTCCCGTTATGCAATGTCATTAATTACAGCTTTTATTTGAAATTGTGGGTATTGCACACTGCAAAATGTGAGGTGTAATAATTTTAAAAATTTGGTACAGAAAAAATTTATTTTCAAATTCACACCGAACCAAGAATTCATATGCACTTTAAAGGATATATTTATATCTAAGCACCGGTGAAGAAGAATGATTAAAGCTCACACGCATTATCAACTCATTTCATGCATTATTTTTGATTCTGAAAACACCAATCTATGCTTATGTTATAAAATACAGAAACAACAAAGTAAAAATATAATAAAAACATGGATAAAAATCTGCTTTAATAACTGATTTTGCTGAATCACTACATTTGTCCATTGTTTAGAACAATTATATGGGCGAATAATACTAGTCACAAAATATGACATAATACAAAAATGTTTGACACAAAAATATGCAAGGAAGTTGTCTTCAATTTTCCAAAAAAAGACGGGCCCATGTCCAACAGGTCTTGGGTTCAATCCTCGGTGGCCGAAGACTCCCCTTGTAGTAAATGGTGATTGATACACGTTAAATCTGTCGAATCACAAAGCCCTCCATTTGCCCATAATAAATCATACCTCTGGGGGTACTGATGCAGGAGTTTCCTTGTCTTCAGGATTGGTATGAAATTACAAGACTACGGAGTTGAACATCAGTAGTCGGAAGCCTAAAATTGGGTCTGTTGTTCAACGGAGGTTTTAAAAGAGGTAAAAAAGAAGGTGAGAGCCTTGATGGCTCATGGGATAGAGCGTTCGCCTTCTAATGAAGTGAACCGGGTTAGAATCTCACCGATGGCTGATCTGTACGAATCTGCATCTGACTTGCACCGACCCCAGTGCTGACGTGAAATATTTTCAATGGTAGACGGATCATGGTTTAGAGTCCCCTTGCCGTCGGGATAATCGTAAGAGATTCACGTGATCTTACCTCTCCAATTAGCGCAAATGTGGGTTAGTTCCATCAAAAAGTCATCCACTTAGGCAAATTTCTCCCAATACTTGATCCAGGAGTTCCCTTATCTTCTGGACAGGGCTCGAAATTAAAGGCTACGGAGTTGGACATCAGTAGTCGCAAATCCAAAAATTGGATCGGCTGTTCAACGACGGTTATAAAATAAAATAAAAAGAAAGAAGGTGAACTTAAAAAAAAAGTTAGAATGAAGACTGAATGATACGTAAAAACAATAACAAATCAAGGATTTTTTTCAGTAACTCTCCCGTATAATATGTTATCATACTGTCTTTGGGAATGTGACCAAACAGCCACAAATAAGAACGAATTACCTACAGCTAGACAATCTGACAAGAGAGAGAAAGAACCAAAGATAGAAACATCGGATGAAATAGAGAAACAACAATACCAAGATAAAAATTGGACGAAAAACATTTGATTAGAATCTGATAAACCGCTATAGCCATCGGACGAAGAAAGAAATGTCATCTAGAATAGAATGATTTTCTTACCATGGGTGGGGAAAGGGTTATGGTCTAATGTTTTCCCCTTTACTGCTTGCTTACAAATGTCTCTTTCTATTTTGAGGCGTGCCTTACAGAAGCTTGGTTATACTTGTTTGTGCTCTTGATTAAAGACTTATTTCTGATACTTTCACAAACTAAATCTCGAATGTATCTTTTAATAGAGAAATAAAAGAGGTAATATATATTTCGATTTTATTGTTATAACGAGTTTAATATAAAATGTTATAACTTTTATTACTTTTTTGTGTAATGGACTAAGAATTTACTCACAGTTACAAGTCATATATTTTGAATGATTAAGCCCAAAAAACTGAAGTGGAAAGATATACTTCATAACGCAAAAGATTCCTTTGTTTCAAATATTTTAAAGGAGGAAAAATTTTCTTCGACCTTGAAAATTTTTTAAGCAAACGATGCTTTTATATTACCAAATTTAATTTTGCAGAAAAATATCACCTTTATGATTCTTGATCTAGTTATAGGGTATTCACATACTAACATTCAATCTCGATGATTTAAGGGTTTAAACTTAAATATACTAATTAGTGTAGACTATATTTTAAAATGTAAAATTAATTCCGAAAATGTACCTTTTCTAAAAAGGCATAGCTTCATCTGATGGGTTAGATTCTTGCTCTTCAAAAAATGAAAGGTAGCCGAAACTTCGAAAATATGGTCCCAATAGTTCAGTCGGAGGAGTGGTTGCAAGTCTAAATTTGAAAAGTTTAGGCTATATCTCTGAAACTATTTAATAGAATCAAACCATTTTTTGACACAATTGCAAAGCATGTAAAGCACGTTTATCAAAGATATTTTCGAGCAAAGTATAATTTTTAAATTTATATTTTGTTTCTGAAAACTTTATTTTAAAGCTCTAAAAACATTTTTTTACTTGTTGCAAATTTTTACCTCACTAGTATCATAATCACAAAACACGCATTGGAGCGAAATCGGAGTTAATAGATTTTAAGTAGTAAAATTTTAAGAAAAAATTCTAATGAACTATTTGTCTGATTTCATTCAAATTATCGGTTCCATCATTTTCAAATTATTGATATTTTATAATAAAGTATCATTTGTCCAATTAATTGGCGTATTTAAGATTAGAGTAGTTACATCTTAGTACATAAAAATCCACTTACTAATTTAAAGGTTACAATGTAATTTTTGTATACTGTGCACTTATAATGTGACTCCAACTTTTCTATGATCGAAAAAGTATGTTAACATTGATTTTAACTCATTTATACTTCATATTAGCATAAAAATCAATAATATTTAGAGCCAAGTTTATCCTTTTTGGGATATGTTGCAATCTTAACATCTGACCAGATTTGAAATATTTTATAACAATTCTAAGGGAAATTTCAATGGCCAGATTATTCCCCTTGCCATCAGGCTACCCGTGGGAAGTTTCCGTGATTTTCTTCTCCATGAAAATGGCCTCCAAGAAACCAAATTTTTCCCGATACTTGATCCAGCAGCTCCCTTGGTTCAAAATCACAAGGCTACAAAATTGAGCATTAGTAGTCGTAAACCCAAAAATTGGGTCGGTTGTTCAACGTCAGTTAGAAAATAAAATGACCAGATCATCTCAACAGATATTTCTCATTGCTATGACAACAGATGTTTATTTTATCGTTCTGAAAAAGCAACAAGTCCTTTTTGAGAATAGTGAACGTTTAGATCAAGCCTTACCATTACCATTAGAACGAAACTGTAAACATCCAAAATGTCATAACGTTTGAATATCTACAGACAGCAAAAATTCTACTATACATAACCTGAAACAAAACATTTGTTATTCTTTTTTTCATATTTTTTCTTCCAAACCTATTACATCTTTTAAATTTCGTTATGAAGATTTCCACGTTTTTTTAATTGCGCTTAATTCGCTCCAGCTTTGTAGAATACTTGTTCTAAATTTAACATCGGATCTTAATATCTTAGTAAAAGTATATTTTACGCAACATTTAATGATTTAACATTTAAATAATGCAGAATTTAAAAATTTCAAAAAGTCGATAATAAATGCTGATATATAATGCAAAAGAATAGTTTATATTTTTAAAACAAAAATTTATCACAATAGTATCTTATTTAATTTTATGTTCCTTTATAAACAAAATAAATATGAACTAAAATAGCTCAGGAAATAAATAGGAATTGTTAGAAAATAGTTTAAAAAAATGATTTCTTTACAGTATTATCTTATTAAACTTTGTGTTCCTTTCCTAACTTTAAAAACAATAATTGAAATAGGAAATAAATAGGAATAATTGGAGAATAATTTATATTTCAAAAAATTATTTCCTCACAGTAGTATTTAACTTTTTGTTATTTCCCTAACTTTAAAAAAATTATTAGAATTTTATTAAGTAGCATGGAGCATTTTTAAAAGTTTATTAATAATCACAAGTTTAAAAACACTTTTTTTAAAAACACTTTTTAAAATTGTTACTAAATTTCAATACAATAAGAATATATTTACTCTTTCATTATAAACAAAACATCTAAAATCAAGTTTATTAAAAAACTTACAATAAATTTTACATTTAACAAAAATTTTAAATACTTTATTAAATACATGATTAGATTAAATGGTTAGACTATTAAATAAAATTAAACACGAGTAAAATTAATGTGTATGTTGTTTCCATTATTCTATACATAATTATTTAAAAAATACTTCATTTTTATCTATATGTATTAATACTATTTAAAGCCAGCAATAATAGCATCATTAAATTTAAAATAATTAAATAAAAGCTACATTAATTTTATTTTAGTTAAAGTGTTGAATTTATTGAAAAAAGAACAATACAATGACAATAAAGAAGCCATTTTTCAATTAAGAGACACCCTTAAACTAAACAAAGAATTAAAAATTTTAAGGTCTCTTTTTAATTCATAAATTAGTTTTATACCCATTAAGTACTCAAACTGCACTTATTTTTGCAATCTGATATAACCATTTTAAATATCGCTCACTTTCCCTAAAATTAAAAATTCATAATATTAATTGTCTGATCACATTTGGTATTCATTCTTAAAGTAGATGTACTTATTCAACATTGCGCAAAAATTACAAAAAAAATATTCCCCCAAATATTTGGCCACACAATATATATACAATATACAATTTAAGACTATATTTATCAAGCCTTTCATTTAATATAATTATACAGAAATATATATAAACTATTTATCTCCTCTCTATTATTAGCCATTTACATTAGTCAGTAAGTAAAGCCTTTTATAGCTTAAAATTTTTATGAAATTTATCATATATTATATAAAAGAAAGTTTTTATTTACATGCAAATGATTATTTTTTTAATAAATCTTTCAAGGAAAACACTACCTTGTAAAAAGATATGAAATTAACACTTTTGAAATTAACACTTTGAAAAAACACTTTTTTTTTAAATTCAATGATAAAAATGCTGTTAAGGAACACAAGAAAAATATTTAAAATCCAAAACAGTAAATATTACAATTTTAATTTCAAAATTGGATGTTTTTTTTTTAATTTAGAATGTTTGAGTTCCCTTGTTGTTTGACGCGAATTTTCATACAAACGTTGGTTTGAACGCTCTTTATCGAGTTCAATCGGACGTTTAAAACGTTTCAATCAGTTCTTTTTGGAAGCCTGTTAAACCAATCAAACCTTTCAACTATGTTGACCTCACCATACACATCACAAATGTCTCTCCAACTTTAACATTGAATGATATGAAAATTAACATAAATGAACTTGAAAAAAATAGATACAGGTAGTTCGAAACATCATCTTTCATATGATCTAAATATTTAGGCAAAAACCATTTAATTACATGAGAAATGTTAAAATTAAAAACAAAATTATAAAATGGTGGGAACTTATTTGTTTACTCAATAGTTTTATTGACTTATGAGTTCTTTCTCTGCATTCGAAATCAGGAAATTTTATATTTCTATTCAAAGTTCCGCTACAGCCTGCGTTTCGTCTTTAGCCATCTACCCTGCAATGCCCTGTGTGTATCGTAAAACACTGGTTGAGGATGTTTGAGTTTTCACTTTATTGTGTTGTCTCCGTAATCACCAGATCTCAATCATACTGATCATTCAGGGATTGGAAATGGAAGATCCAGCAGTTAACTAGATCATACCCTCAGAAAAAAAACTTTCACTTTTGATGATTCAGTTATCCTACCTTATACCTCCCTATCCTTTTCGTTAATGCTGCAATCATTTCGTCATAAGATCACGTGATTTGTGATGAAACCTCACCTTAGTGCATTGTGGGAGATTGCTAACTAGAATGAGGAAACTAGAATGAAGAATAGACGATCAAAAACGAAGTGACGAAATAAGTTAGTTAGTTTGTATTGTGGTCAAGAAGTTAAGCCGGCTAATTATGACACTCGTACGCACAGGAAAGTTGTCTATCTGCCTTATTTCAAAATTTATCTTACTGAATTTAATTAATAAGAACTTTTGAAATTATCCTAAATTGCATTTTTATTTATAATACTTGTAAAATCACCAAATATATTGTTAAATAAAATAATGTTAAATAAAATAAAATATCAGCTCACCAACATGTAATACGCATGTGCATAGTGATCTTGTGATTGATTAGATAATTGAAGATTCAGAAAATTTCAATTAACGAAATTAACTTTATTCTCGAGTAACATAATTCTATAAATTATTTAAACAACGATGAATAGCAAGAATTATTTTAACTCAACTGTCTATAAAGCTTTTGAAACAGAAATTTTCTCAAATAAACACGAAATAATTTTAACATTTAACTAATCTCGTTTTACCATTAACTAATCTAATTAACAAAGTAACTTTATTTCTTCGGAAATTGAGTTTAAATGTAATTTTGTTAATCTTGTTGGGGAATAAATTATTATTCCTTCTTATTGCAAAAGTTGATTTGCATGTATTCATTTAATATGTACTCATTAGTATTTCCAGTTAAAGACGGTAGAAATCACAAGCATAAAGTCATACTTTTCTCTATCCAAATCCTATGTAATTCTATACGCGCCATTGTAATACAAATCGAACCGCCTTTTCTTCAATTTAGCGTTTTGCCACAGAGAGAACAAAGCATTCCCCATTCACAATATTTACCTCATCACAAAAGACTTTCACTTTTAGTTATCAATTGTAGAAAGGCATCAATAAATTAGAAATGCATTTAAAATGACATTTTCATAAACGTTTTACCAAACTTTTAAACTTTAGGAATTGTTCTATGAATATCGGAAAACATTGAAAGAAAGATCTATAGAAATGGAATTAAATAGAACAGATTAGAAACTAATGTTCCATTTGCCATTATTTTGAAATAAGTTTGCTTTAAAAATGACTTTTCCGAAACATCAATACGACTGCGTGATGCTGATTCTGATTTCTAAAACGGTAGATTAATTTAGTTATCAATTTTGGTGATTCAAAGAAGTCAATAACAAGTTTTACGCTAACTTCAATCAATCGAATTCAAATAATGAAATTACAATAAATTTGGAAAAAAATGTGGCAAGCAAGCTATTGAGACAATTGTTTTTTTTAATGCATAAATATAAAATCATGTATTTGATTTACTGAGCAGCCGTTTTATCAAGATTTCCCCTTAAATATTTTATTCAGCTAACTTTTTCATTTAATACAGCCTTGTTTTGTCTTGGCATGAACTCTATAAGATATGAATAAGAAGTTAACGGCACGCTCATAGTACTTTCCAACAATTTGTGAAAGATTAATTGCTGCACTGTAAGAAAATGCATACTAAAATAGAGCGTAACTTTCTTCGTTTTTGATGAAACGATTTCCTGGTATATTCTCCGACCATAAATTTCGTCAAATTGACAAAATAGCTATCCTCACTTTTTCGAAGAAACGAGTTTCATCAAAGTTAAAAAAGTATTTCGTCATTCTATTTATTTTTTTTAAAGAAATTAAAAAAACTTTTCGATATAGTACTAACTTTTCTAATAATCACTATACCGTGAGCACCATATAAGGGGATCGTTGTCCCCCCAACAACGCAAGAAAAGCAAAGAGATAGATTACACACATGTCCGAAACGGAATTCAAACCGGGGTCTTCCCGGTATGAGGTCAACTCCTTGACCACCATGGAGCCTAATCAGCTTATTTCGTCACTTAATTTTTGATCGGCTAGTCATCATTCTAGTTTTATCATTCTTGTTAACGATCTCCCACAATGTACTTCGAGTTGATGAAAGATTTTTGTCATATATTTGAGAGTTCGACTTTCACCACAAATAACGTGATTTTGTGACAAAATGATTATAAAAATTAGCGGAAAGCAGCTGAAGGATTGTTGAATCTTCGAAAGTGAGAGTTTTATTTCTGAGCGGGTGATCTAGTTAACTTCTGAATCTTCCATTACCTATCCCCGAATTCTCAGTATGATTGAGACCTGGTGATTGCGGAGACAACACATCAAAGTGAAAACTCCAACATCCTCAACCAATACTTTAGAATGAAATCTGGCTAACTATATTATATTGTTAAAAGTATTTCTCTCTATTGTAATAAATTGCTAGCATTACATGGGTCAATAAGGAAATGTAGAAAGGGAGAGTTATTCAGGTTTCAGCAATTGAAATAAAGGTCATCATGCCGATACTACACTATTCCATTAATGTCAACAATGCAGCACAATAGCTCCTTTGTACAAAACTGTCAGGTCGTCACAAAGACCACTCAGCGTTCACCAATTTCTAGTTTTAATATTGGATCAGCCGCACTTATTAAAAAACACCTATTCGTTCGAGTTATTTCAGTCTTATTTTAAAAATTACAATGCAGTGTACAGAAAAAAACGGTCCATTCTGAATAACTTTTGAACTAATGATCGAATCTTCACTCTAGGACTCAACCTTAATGATTCGAGGGGGTGACCTCAAATATGCTAATTCATTAGTGTGGACGATATTTTCAAATGTGAAATCAGACACAAAAACGTACTTTCTCTAGACAAACCTTTTTTATATCGGATACGGATTTCTGACCACTAAAATATAGCGGGCAGTCCTAGGGTGTCTGGTGAGGAGAGGGGTGCAAAGGTTGGACCCCTTAATGTTAATTTAACTTTTTGTTTCTTTCACCATATTTCGAAAACTTTTCCAGCGAGTTGAAAATTTTTGAACACAGTTATAAAGTTCATTTATCCAAGTACAATTCATTGCAAAAAAACTGAGTATTGGCTTTACTTGGGTAGGGTTTCTTTAAATACCGATAAATTTTTCTTCTTTTGATTTAAAAAAAATTATGTTTTAAAAATATTGTAACAGGTCAAGTATAAATAAACACGCTAAAATATCATGAACATTTTTTTCAAAATAAAAAACTGAAGTTAAAAATATGATTCAGGCCTATTCCGATGCTCTAAATAAGAAACATTCTCAGTATCTACGCATTGAAAAAAATAATTTCTTGTTCATTAAAGATAATGCATAATATAGCATGGAAGCAGCCAGATGCTTCTATTATTTCTTGTTTGGCAATTATAACCATTTTAGTATATTTTAGAAACAATTTTCTGCTTACTTTCAAAGGTTACTGAAAAACAGTAATTCAAGTCATTGTCCTATGTCAGTCTCTCAAACTTTAAAAAACATTATACCATTTCAGAAATTGTAGAAGAAATCTATTCGATTTATTTCAATAGAATGGATGGAACACAATTCAAAATCGTTTCATTCCTCATGATTCTGAAACGAGCTATTTGATAATAGCTTCGAAATTGTCATTTCCAAATGCTCTGTCCTGAATCATAGAATAGAATGTGGTATACAATTTCAAGTCCATTATAACCATATCCCGATTCAGTTTTCAGAATTTGGTTTGATTCCAACTCAGTCCTGCTGAATACGATTTTGGCTGAAATTAAATTTATAATCATACATGTTAAACGAAGTTACTATAATATAAATTTAAAAGAAAAAAAAATATTTATACAAAATTAATGATGCATTATTATTATCCGTAAAAAACATTCCGAGTTAGAAAAGTCCAATCAAATAACTACTCTTTATACAAAGACATTTATTAGCAAACAATAGTATAGCTTTCCATTAATATTAAACGCTTCCATTTAAGCCTATAATTACTAATCTCAATATACACGACAATTCTCTTTCTTCGTTAAATAAGCACAAATAGAGTACATAATCAAAACGAATTATTTCAATTTCCAAAGAGCTTTAAATATTTTGTTGATATTAATTTTATCAATATTTTCTAATGTTGCTTCCTTTGTAAAACAATAGCTAAATCAGTACATTATATTTTATCAAAGAGCAATATTTCAAAGCTTTAGGAATCTTTAATCCTTATATAGTTTTAATTAATTTAATTCGATAATTTACTCATCTCATTATATAGCAAGACAAACAATTAACGCTAAATATCCTCCAAGTGTTTCATTTATTATTATACTAGTAGAAAATTTTATTCACCTTTTCAAAATTGCACTAATTTTAATACAACGGTTAAGAATTAGTAAATTATAATTACCATAGTTCAAGGTTTTTGATTTTCGTGAATTTGCAATTTCTGCATTTTTTTTCCAAAATATGATTTTATGTAATAAATTTTATTTTTCAAATCATGAAAATAAAAAATAAAACTACGTTAAAAATAAAACTTAAAAAAATAAAGTTAAAGTAAATGTATTTTTGAAAAACCATTAAAATTAAAATCAATTCACAATTTAAAAAATAATTCTTTACATTTTGTTAAATATTATTTTATTCACATTTTTTTAAATAATTTATCTATATTTAAAATGTATCTTACACCACTCTTAATGTACATCATAAAAAGAATATCGATCTTTACTCACTAAATTTAAAGCAGCATAAACTTCATAAATAAATTATAAATTATTAAGGTATCATTTGATGGTAATATGTATTGATTTAATGCTTTAATGAAATGAAGTTCGTGTTTGCTATTTCGTAATCAAAAAAAGCTGAGGAATGTTATGCTAAAGTTTTAATAAACAACGTTCAAATATTTATTTTGATAGCTCGGTGGTTAAAAATGCATTTTAGTTGAGTTTTTTAATATTAAATACGTTGTCAAACCATCATATTGCTTGTAAAATTTTTATAATTGAAGGAACTACAATTATGCTCCTTTTTATGTTTTGTCTCATTGACAAATCATGTTTATATTTTTGATAGTGTGGCGTCCATCCAATATTTTTCGTCAAAATTTAGGTTTTTGGGCACAGCAATTTAAGAGGTTTTTTTTTAATTTCTCATTTGCACTAATTAGTTTGGATCAGTCAGAGAGAAAAGGTCTAAGCAAACTTTCATTCGGTTGAATAAAATTTATGGTAAACAGAAATTACCCTAGATAACAAAATTAAATGGTTCCATGAATTATATTTTGAACTAAACTAAAAGTATTAAAAACAATTGAATAAACAAAAATTTAAAAAAAAAACTACCTTGGTATTCCCCATCAAACAAATATAGAGAATATTTTCTATAATAGTCCTACACACGACATAAAAACTGTACCATAAAATACATCTACAGCAGTTGATTGATAAGTAATTACACTCGTTGAACTCACTTAACATTAAATTATTTTAAATAGAAATCACGAAAATATTCTTCAGTAAATTACTATTTACTGATTTTAACACTGCTATATGCTTTAGCAGATGAAGCCATATCTACATCCCACTTGTCCATTGGTATTTCAGAATATGGGATCATATGTGTAATTCTTTTTACAAATTTGCAGGAATTTCTACTTACAGGCATATTTAATAAAAGTTAATTGAATAATGATCAGAATTTTAAACAATATAGTATTTAAAATAACTAACATGAAATGTTTGCGCAGTTAGGAATTATGGTATATTTATATATTAAAAAATATATATTCGTCAAGCCTATATATAAAAAGAATTATGAAAGTGGTTTCGATACTGAATATCTAACTTTTTTTTTAATGTAAAAAATTTATATAATATCTCTTTAAAACTTATATATCAAGAAATATCCTATTAACGTATCCGAATTACTGAACAAAAATCAACAAATTAATCTACTCAAAGATTTAATATATATAAGATTAATATATAATAGATATTCTATGAATAATTCAGCAAAACAACTACCTTCAAAATATTCAAGAATTCAAGGAGTTTAAATAAAAAGAATTGCATGAATCTTTTTCGTAATGAACAATTACTTGCAATAAGTATTTTTTTAACTGATTAGCATAAATGTAAATATACTTTTCCCATTTGCAACTAAAATTTACCAAAAAAATATATCTTAACTATAAAAATAAATGAACGTAAGTTAAGATATTTTTCAGAAACACCAACTAACTTCAACTTGCCCTAAATACAAATCTAAAAAACAAGAACCATCAAATTTATCACTTTATGTTAAATGTATTCAAAGATTCAAAGTAAAATATCTATTTAAGTGGTTTCTATAGTGAGCTTCCTATTTACAAATCTTACAACAGATTTCTCTCTTGCAATGATAATCTATCTTTCCCATTTACAACAAAACTACACCAAAAAATATATCTCAAACGTTATAAACTCGCTAAACATAAATCAGCATACTCATCAGAGCGACCAAGAAACTTTAACCTGTCTTAAGTACAAATCGACAAAACTGAGTCCATCAAAATAACTATTTCAAAGATTCAAGTCGTAAAGACCATGCCATTAGTAGCTTTTCGTTAAGTACATTAAACTCTGCCCCTCATTTAATACTCCCTAACTGATTAGCATAAAGTGTATACACACCAATCTCCCCCTCTTTTCCGAGTCTTCTCCCTCCCCCCTCTCTCTGCTGCTACTTTATTTGCTGGTACCATTTCATTATCATTTATCGTGACTGATAATCAAGGAACTTGAAAATAGCCCTCCTAATGCGCTACGAATTCATTAACGCCTTTGGATGGGGTTAGCTTAAGCAGTGACCACCCGGACGTAACGTGGTCATTCCTAAATTATACAAGGGGAATTCCGACTTTAGAAGTCCTCATGATTATTTTCTGTTATTAGTATAGCTCTCTCTGGAACTGGATTTATGACTAGCAAACATACGGTTTCGTATCCTGATGAGTTGATTGAGATTGAGAATGAGTTTTGGAGGGATTTTGATTGATAATGATAACAATTTATGCAGATGGGTTCAAAGAGAAAATATCGTAAAAGTCAGGCGCTAGAGTTGCAGGGAATTATTTAAATGCTAGTTTTCAAATCAAATATGAATTCTTGTAGACTTTTCTCTCTTTACGTTAGAAATCATAACTATTTAAAGCCTTTGTATATTTTGAGTAATACCCTTCGCTATATTAATAAATATACATCTAAATTCAGATTTATAACTTGTCATGATACTAATAAGTATTTTTATTTACCGAATTTTATTGTTCTAGATTTGAATTTATGATTTAAAAGCTCTTCATTTATATATTTTTGACTATTAATGTTCATTAGTTTAGAAATAGATTTTGGACTTGATAACGCCCCGTTTAAAGGTTAGAGTAATGTAAAAATTGGTGAATTTCTCTGATGGAAATAGTATTTTTAAATTCGAGTTATTCTATTTATTTCGGCAAGATAATTGTTAACTATAACAAACATAAAATAAAACGTTATAAGTTTGCGAGAAATATATTTAATATCTCTAACGCCAATTATCCAGCAAATGTGTTACTAAATATTCAAGCTATGTTAATCTCCAATGGTTAATTAACTGAATAATATTTTTAAAAATATATTCAGTGATCACAGAATTATTAGTTTTAATCATCTGACTTATTGCCGACCGGTCTGTGTAGGGGGCAGGGAACTGTCCAGGATTCAAATCCCGGGCAAGGCATGGATGTTTTTTCTATCTCTGTGTGTTCTATGTCCTTTCTCTTTTGTGTGCGAATGTGACCCGCCCTATAAACGGGTTGTGGTTGTGCGAATGGCGTGGCAGAAGTCGAATTCCTGGCCATAGATGGCGCCACTGAAAAACAGGAGCAATCGCACCCCCACTGCCTAAACAGGCATACGACAAAGAAAAAAAATCTGACTTATTTTTATAGTCTGACATACTTAATAGCTATGTCCCTATAATTTTCTGAATATCATTTGAAAATTCTGCATTCTGAAAACATGATTATGATAATTATCCAATTAATATTAATTGATCTATAGTTGGGTTTCATAAAGGTTAATTGTACGGCATTTAGGGAGCCGAAGTTGGCGCTAAATTTCGCATTTTAATATTAAATACTAAATAGTAATAATAAATAACTATTTGAAAATGATTCAAATTTCTTCGATGTTCTTGTTCGTGATAAATTCTGTCGAGTCTACTCTCCTATATTTTGCTAGTGTAGATTTTGTCCACTCAAGTTTATTCTCATATATTTTGTTAAAGTTGGATTGTGATCTCATGAGTTTATTCTCCATATCTTGTTTAGGATAATTTCTGCTCACACTTGAGTTTGTCTCCAATATTTCGTTAAAGCTAGATTCGGTCCTCCTTAGTTTATTCTCCAATATTTTGTTAACGTTAGATTCTATCCGAACGAGTATAGATATCTTATAAAATAAATTCAATATCCGATATATCTTTCAAAATAAAGTCGGTCAACTCGAGTTTGTACTCCAACATTTTGCTAATACTATTCTGTCCATACAAGTTTGCCCTCCAATATTTCGTATATGCTGGATTCTGTCTCCTAGAGATTTTTCTCCAATATTTTGTTAACGCCAGATTCTGTCCACTCGATATTGCTCTCCAATATTTTGTTAATGCTAGATTCTGCCCACTCGAGTTAGTACTCCAATACTTTTTTAACGTACTCGTTAACACTATTCTGCCCACACAAGTTTATTCTCCAATATTTTGTTAACTCTAGATTCTGCCCACTCGAGTTAGAACTCAAATATTTCGTTAATGTACTTGTTAACACTATTCTGTCCACACAAATTTATTCTCCAATATTTTGTTAACGCTAGATTCTGTCCACTCAAGTTAGTATCCCAATATTTTGTTAACGTGCTTGTTAACAACACAAGTTTATTCTCCAATATTTTGCTAACGCTAGATTCGACCCACTCGAGTTAGTACTCCTATATTTTGTTAACGTACTTGTTAACACTATTCTTCCCACACAAGTTTATTCTCCAATATTTTGCTAACGCTACATTCTATCCATGTTAGTATTTTATTCGATATTTTGTTTAAATTAGATCCGACCATCCTATCTAGTTTTCTGATATCTTGTTCACGCTATATCCTGCTCAAGTGAATTTTTGCGCGACATTTTGTTTTAGCTAAGTTTCGATCCTTGTTTCATCATTTTAACTCAAAATGAGAGAGTAAATAGGTCATTTCATTTCTATTCTTCAGAGATTATCATTTCACGAAATTTTGCTTCACGGTATTATAAGATAACATAGACATAATCGTTGTTTTTGTCGAAAAAAATTTCAAATGAAAAGAACTCTAAATAGTAATTTACTGAGGGGTGGTATATATGTAAAATTTAAAAATATTATTGAATTTCAGACTAAAGTGTAAAAAATATAATCTCTGGAGTTAAATTATGTATTTTAGTCTTTGCTCCACATTATATATCGTTGTTTTAATTTGTATCAATTATTCTATGTAGTATTATTGTTGATACAAACTAAAAGAAATTTTAACATGTTTATTTTTTGTGAAAATATTCAATAAATATTAAAATCACGAACAAATTTAATCAAAACATAAGTAGTGAAATGAAATATCTAAAGGGAGCCCAGGACGCAAATTTTATTCCTGTTATTTTCATTTAAAAGTGTTTTTTATTAATTTTCAAATGGAAAAAAAAATTTCATCTTAGAGGCAAGAAAAAATTCGATTCTTTATACGTGATGAACGCATACACTCATGACTTTAAAACATTAAAAGATTTGTCAGATTTTTGGACTAAAACATTTTCGAAAAAGAAATTTTTTAAAACTGAAATAATAAGCAATCTGCCTTTTAAATTTCGTTTTTTTTTTCATTTTTTATTTGATTAAAAGCCAATTACAAATTAATCCAAATAAGTACCATAAAAGCCTTCAGAAGCATCACGTTTTAAGAAGCATCACGTTTTTATCTCACAAAAGGTTTCTGAACATTTTTTTAAACATATTTTCAAATAATGCAATCGCAAAATGAATCTAGGAAGTTTTCGCATTTTATGAAAAAAAATATTTCCACAATGTATCTCGGAAATAAAAAGTTTATTATTTACTAAAATTTTACTTGAAATTAAAAAGGACAATTTTCTTTCTCCAACGTTTAATTATAATTACTTTAAGTCTTATTTCAGAAAATAAACATTTCGAAGAATGCTGCATTAACACCATTAAACTTTTAGCGAGATTTCTGTCATATATTACTAAAAGAAATTGGATTTTAGAGAGAAAAATATTTATTCTCTAAATTTCATAGGAAATAATTGAATAAGACATCCACTACCTAATGAAATAAAATGTTTGAACTTTTAATCCAATTAAAGATTGCAAGAATCTAACTAGTGAGAGTCTCTCACAAACATTTTTTTTATTTGCGGTCTTAGAAAGAAAATCTTAATAATCACATCCGTTATTTATCAGAAAAGTAATAATTAGTTGTTAACTAATAACTGATACTGTCACAATTTATTCAATCAATCTTAGCTTTCCTTTTTGCCTCACTTTTGAATCAAAATTTAATTTTATTATTTTAAACAAACAATGCATTCTATGAAAAATTTCGGATCAAATTACGGTATAATGTATCGAAACTTTGGGTGCAACATTCATAAAATCCATTTTACAGTAAAATTCCTTTTATCCGTAAAATCTATTTTAACCGTAAAGTCGGTTTTAACCGTTAAATCCGTTTTAATCGTAAATATTGAACCGTAATTTTTACAGTATTATTTATTTTATTAAATTGATTCAGTGATTTTATGGTAATTATTACTATGAAAATTCTGATATGCCTGATGTTTTGTTCCGTAACACGGTCCGGTAAAAATAAATTTTACGGGCACTCGGGAGGATTTTTGCACTCAGGGTGCAGGTACTTTTTGCCTTAATTTGTTTCGCAATTTTTTACAGTGTAGGTAATGGTTTTAACTCATCAGAGTTTAATTTTTCCTTCTAAGCGCACTACTAAAATTCTATCCGAACCCACAAAATTGGCCATAGCTGTGAATATTCCTCCATCAAATATGTTCCTTAGAGCAAGAAACATTTTTCTGGTAGTAGGTATTGTAACGTATTGGGCATAAAAGCTCTCATTATGGGAGTGAGTACTATTTTTTTTGCGACCGCTTTGCTCAATTTTAAATATTAATACTTTATAACTATGTATAAATTAACTATATTCAAATATTATATCATAACCATATAATATTTTTTCAAATAGGATGATGAAAACATGCATAATTCGAAAAATCTGACTATTTTCTCATCATTTTTTAAAATAATCTTTAAAAAATAGTTTCAGTATCACTGCCCAAATTTTTTGTAAGTAAGTCATTTTCAATATCCATTAAAAGCTAATTTAAAAAACGTATTAAAAGTGATAATGGCCTTTCTTCAGAAAATTCTCGCTATGAGAACTTTGATCTGAAATGCAATCTAGCACTCACTCACTTCTTCTTATCATTAACATATTGAAATTTAATACAACAGAATTCTTCAACTCTCTTTTTTTATTTAAAGTTTTGGAATGCGAATTGAGAGGTCTTCTTGTAGATGTTTTGGAATATTTTAGACAGTGACCATTTTTTTAATGCAAATTCCTCTGCAAAATGTTTCATCCTGGTTCAAAAGCAAATTAGATCATGAAAGGATATCATGCTTCGAAGATATATTACACTTAAGACAAACTTATATTTTTCGATTCATAAAACATTTCGTTAACAGTGGTTCTAAATAATATAGGTGTAAGTTTTGTAAAAAAAGAAAAAAATATATATAGTTTCATTTATTGTGTATGTTAAATAAACATTTTGCATTTCTAACTTTTGGATTCATTTCAGTTGAACTACGTAACCAATCAATAATTAATTCCTTTAAAATATTTATTTCTCACGTAATGTTTAATGCAATCTTCGAGAATGGAAAAAAATACGTGTGTTAACAAGATATTAAATTGATATACAGTGTGCCAACAAAAAATGGACCACCCTTAATAACTTTCGATCTAATGATCAGATCCTCACGTTCTCAGACCCAATCTTAATATGGGTGACCTTAAATGTGCTAATTAGTGCAGACAACATATTAAGTTACAAAATCAGGCAAAAAACATACTTTCTCTGAATAAACATACCTTTTTTCGACTGATTCAGATTTCTGATCTCCTAATATAGAGGGTAGTCGCAATCTGGGAAATATGGTCACCATAGTTTAGTCAAGAGAGTGGTCAAAAGTGTGGGTGCCTTGATGTTAATTATACTTTTTGCGCATATTGCCATAACTCGAGAACTTTTTAAGTGAATTAAAAACTCTTTATGAAACTTATTATGAAATTCCTTTTCCTAAAGATAATTCCATGCAAAAAATTAATTATGGTATTTATTATTTTTTTATTATTTTACTAAAAAATAGACGAAAACATTTTGAAACGTAAGGATACAATTTTTACCCCATTTTAAAGTATGCAATTTAGCATGTTAAAATTCAAAATTTGAGCAAAATCGGTTGATTTCGTTCAGTTTCTTATATTTTACTATATAAAGTTGCATAATTTTAAATTATGTAAAAAAAATTTGTTTTACAAGTCAAAATTTTTTTCGACTATTATTTAATATAATAAAAAAAAAATTTACAAAAAGTTTTTTTTGCACGGAATTATCTTTGGATAAACGAATTTTGTAATTGTGTGCAAACATTTTTAAATTTACTTAAAAGGTTATCGAGCTCTGGCAAAATACGCAAAAGGCAAAATTAACATTAAGGGGTCTAAACTTCGGATCGCTCTCATGACCATAGTACTGGGAAAATAGTTTCCCAGATTGCGGTAACCCCCTTTACTTTGAGGGTCAGAAATCCAAAACTATTGGGAAAGAAAAAATTATGTTTTGTCAGAAAAAGTTTGTTTATGTGTCTTGTTTCGTAACTTAAAATATCGTCTGTCTTAAATAATTAGCATATTTTAGGTTACCCTCTTGAACCATTAAGAATGAGTCCTAGAGCTGGAAGATCCGATCATTAGATAAAAAGTTATTCAGGGACCCTTTCATAGAGCACTGTACATCATAATTCAGAAACATATTTTTAATGGTGATATAAAACTAAGCTTCTTTTTTTAAAAAAAAATATTCTACGAAATAGTTTCTGCTTCCGTAAATAACTTAGATTTAAAATAAGGTTTAAACATTTTATTTCAAAAATATAAGTAAAATTTCGTTTTTATCGGGGAGAAAGGTTTTAGTCTCTAATATAAGAAGTTTAAGACAGAAATGATTCTTTTCGTTAAGACGATTTTTAAAAAAAATTGCGAACGCCAAATGTCAAAGTTATTGAAACTATTTTGCCTGAGTACTCAAAAGGACAATTCTTTCGTAAGATAGTACTTAAATATAATCTAATACTTTTGTGTATTACATATTTGTAAGGTATATAATACTTCATAACAATATCATAATCATTTTAAATTATAAATATTTTCGTAAGTCATTTACCTTTCTTTTATAAACTGTAAAGACTATTTGAATTATAGTAACTAGTTTATTCTGTAAAGCTTAAAGAGATAGTGAATTACAGCTTTACCAGAAATAGTTTTATTAATATTTAAAAAACAAGCTTTAGTTTTAAAAAAATTAACGAACAATTTAACTAACATTTCAAAAGTCTTAACGTAGAAAGATTTATTAGAACTTTATTTAGCTTTGGATCTTACTTGATGATAATAAATTCTATAAATTTAGTCCAGAAATCAAATCAAGTCAAGGTTTCAATTCCAAAGCCATGACATTCAACAACCATCATCAGACTTTCTATAATGATATATTATTTTACATTGTCATTATCATCATTCAACTCTTTGCAAATGGCTAAAACTCATAAATTCCTTCAAGTACAATGTAATCTTCTAATTCTACGGTACATGTGATATTAACCTAACGTCCAGTTAATTTACAGCGCCGTTAAACAATAATCGAGTGGACAGTATCGTCCTCAAACTCAGGAAAGTGATATAATTCGGATGGTCAGCCCAGCATCAGAGTCACAGAGGTTACTTAATCACCGATGGCGAATGTGTTATCAGTGAATCCAGCCCTTCCATTAAACTGTCCCAGGCAGACCAATGGTATCCCCCTTGAAGACTGTTATCACATCCTGATGATCTATCTTCTATGAGTTAAAGGCGGACCAGAGCTATAAGTCTCTTTGAACAATGATGAAAGATCATAGGACCGTTCCTGTGGGAACCGTGATTTCTGATGGGGATAATAATAACGCCGTTTCAATCCCTGTTATTTTGGGAAATAAGAGAATGGAGATTTTCCCGCAAAAGATTCCTTTCAAGATGCTGCCAACTATCCCTGGAGAATACCGAATAGAAGATGAATCCGAAATAGTTTGAGGGCTTTCAGCTTAGAATGCAACGTGGAGTACAATTGAAATGGTGTGGCGATAAATGAGAAAAGGGTAGACTTAATTTTGCTCTATCTATTCTAGAATAGGAGGCGTATTCATAAAGTTCTAAATATTTTGATGTTCATAATTAGCATATAGAAATAAATAAGAATTTCAATTACTAAGATTTGAATGGTTAAAAGGAACTGAAGATGAATTCTGCCAGATCATGAAGAATTGAATTTTCTACTTTGAAAAGATATTCAAACAGAACATAAAAGTAGAGAGCGTGAATTATTAAAAGCAATTGGTTATTATTTTATTTTCGGTAGTTATATTTTTTAAATAATATAATCAATAAAATTAACTATATTTACCTGACACTTCCTAAAAATCATCTTTAATACTACTAATTTCAGTAAGTTGAATAAGAACACCAAAGATTCATGAAAATTATTCTGATCTTTCCACCTTGAAATTTAAAGTTTCTCTTATCTCATACACTATAATTGTTTTTCCAAAAAAACTGCTTTGCGCCAGTAATGTTAACACTGTTCGTATTTTAATATTAGAAATTTGTGCTATTAGCTCTTTATTATATAATAATAATAATAAATAAGTTTCCATGATAATAATACTAGATGGCGCAAAGAAAGTGACAAAACAATGTGCCAGTTACAAGGTATCACAGCAGAGGAAATTAAATATATCGCTACCCAGTTTATGGCATATATTTAAAATGGCTACCATTCATCTCTTGGCACTTATGGGCTCTGGTCTGAAAATTGGCAGATCGAAACTGGGCTTCTGAAATCTCTGCATACTCATCAGGAATGTTCTGCTGCAGTTCTTGAAAACTATAAGCAGTACACGTGTGGCTGCGTAAATACATTAACATCCATTCGGGTGGATCCTAGAATAGCCCATCCAGTGGCGATTTTTTGAAATTTCGTGAAACGACTTTTTGATATCTCGCCAAACTAGGTTTCTGGAAGTTATTTTGGGGAGATATGTTGCAACCTTACAGAGCGTTTATTTTGATTATTTTTATTTAACTTTATTTAAAATATTTTAATTAATTTGGGATAATTTAAATTTTTTTTTAATAATAAAAAGAGCAACGTTGATCCAAGTAATAATCGCCAACTTGGCGATACTTCAAAAAGTCGCTATGGGATGGGCTGTTCTAGAATTTTACCCATTCTTTCATATTTTCTCGTCCGGGCCAGTTTTATTTGCTTCACCTTATATATATACTCGGAAAATATCTGGTTAATTACTCTGCTGCAGTGTTTCCCAAAGTGTGGTACGCGATCCTCCGGGGGTACGGGAACAGTTTAGCTTGGGTACACGTTCTTATGCGAAAAGTCTTGCAACAAACGAAAATTTCAAAATATTTTTTTATTTAAAAACAAAGCTAGCCATGAAAATTTATGATGACGTATTCTTCGATTAGCTATTTTTTGCAGAGTTAACAGTTAATAATGAGTGGTGTCAACAGCCAGTTGTGATTTTTAACTTTTGTGCAATTTTTTTATAGTAAAAAATGCATTCAAAACACAAAAGTCATAAGTTTGAGAAAAACTGCTCTACTGCATGGAAATGACATTGTCGTGAAATTTCCCGGAGGTATGTGTCCAGATTAGCAGAATCACAAAAATTTAAGTAAAAATTTGATTTGGTGCAATTGAAAGTAGAATCACAGTTAAAAAATAGATAATTATTAATTAAACAACATTACGTACATCCAAAAACAGTTTTCAATCCCCTTAAATGTCAGTTTCGTTCTGTTCTAAAATAAATTAGAAATAAAAATAAAATTTTCACACGAATTTTTTTGATATTGTCGTTTGATTCCTTACTAGTTTCATCATTTCCCTTTCTTTTGTCATCCTCGCTAAGTTTTATTATTAAAAGCCCAGATAGACATTTCTGGCGAAAATATTTTTAAAAAGTATGATTCTGGTAATCAATTTAAAATATACGATATTTGAAAAAGTCATTTAGTAATTTTTCTCATCATGTTGGTAACGGTTTAAGGCAATTCTGGTTTCCAAAATTATTTTTTATTACAACACATTTAGTTAAAAATACAAAACTGAAAACTAAATTTATCCAAATAAATGGGGTTTTTTCCCACATTTTAAGGTATCAGGATAAAAATTCCAAATTTTACCAAATTTAACAATTTTTTTCACGTATTATAAAACAATTGTTTTTTGTTAATTTTACAAAGCACTTAGATAAAAATTTCCAAGCTTCTCAGTTTCCTCATAGAGCCGTAAAAACTGAAAATTCTACAATATTCTGGCAGTTTACCTTTTTTCTCAGTGTAGTAGTAAAAAAATACTAATCATTTTTTATTTTTAAAATATCGCTTTCCATTTAAAGACAAAAAAATTTCCTTTTATTCTAAATAAAAAGCGAGTTATAACATTTATTATTAATGTCCAAATCCATAACATTTATTATTAATGTCCGATATCCAAAATTCGCATCTATGTGAAATACTTCTCAAATGCAGCAAGATTTCATCCAGCGGAGATTTAGTGGATCACCGTTTAATTGGTCCATTTCTTCTCCTAATGCTTTTATCTGAAGCCATTTGGCGAAAAGTACCACTATCTCGCCATTACTGATAAATGTTTAACGTACGTAACAACTCTTCATGAGGCTTAGTATACAGAGGAAGCGAGAAGGAGTCGGAATCCGTAACACCTCCATTAGCTTTTGCGACTTCAAAAATCAACGTTTATCATGAAAGTGATAGTTACCCAAATAGCCTGAAAGTTTAATGCCTCAAGATAAGATAATTTGTTGCTAACGCGCCTGTTGGTAGTAGTAATTTAGAGATTGACAATTAACAAAGAGGATAGGCTATTTTTCATTAGAATTCTGATGGGAGGGTGCTAATACTAAACTGAACATAAAGATGGATTATAAAGTTTTGTTTACTTTTTCTTCGTTTTTCTTTCTGCCTAGATATCATATGTTTTCTCTAGGATAGATACATTTTCTGTAATGTTTTAATGAATCAGTGGAAACATGTTTTAATAATGGATATACATTAGTTCCTAATAAAAGTTTATTAATACTTTATTCATTGTATTAGTGTTGCCAAATATGTAAGCGTTCTTAACCTTAAATACAGGACAAATTTTGGAAGAGGATCTATAAAAAGCTCCTATATCCATAACTAATGATATCACTTAAACACGACAACAGATATCAAAATTTTATATCTTTTTTAATTTCGTATCATTAAATAAATTATTTAATAAAAGAAAATAAGGAGTGAAAAGCAAAGCATTTATATAGGATATAGTTGCAAACCTTCAAGGCAGCAAACTTACGATTTAAAACTAAAACGGAATGCAGACGATTGGAAATTTCAAAAAACAAAATGGTAATAAAATACTAGAGGTTTTGGAGGCTAAAAATAATGGTGTACTGCCTTTATAATTGTTTGTAAGACGCAAAAAAGAGACACAGCAAAAAATTACACTCAACCAAAAAATTGATTCGATCCTGAAGTTCAACCCAATGTCAAAATATAAATAAGAAACCTATCTGAACAGTGAATATTTTAATTTGCAATGCATGAATTTTGTTCATTTAATTCTTTTATCTAAAGAAAACTAAACTCAGTGGCGCGACAGCCCATAGAGGGCCAAGGCCAACTGTGCCCATCTCAGTTTTCTTGACCTATGGGCTCTGGGGTGCAGGAGCAGACGTTCCGGTCTGGTGGCCAGCCGAACGCGGAACTCCCAGTGCTTAGTTCCCAAGCATGCTTTGTACTCATTAATCGACCCACTGAAGGGATGAAGGGCTGAGACAACCTTGCCCGGCCCGAGGATCGAACCAGGCACCTGTGGCACGACAGCGCGAAGCGCTACGGCTCAGCCACCGGGAGTCAATTTTTTTTATCTATTTACAGGCTTTTTTTATCTATTTATAGTTCTAAAAATGGAACATTAACTATAAAGTTAGAATTTTATGAGCAATTAATGTCCGAATAGTATAATATTTTGTACATTTAAAAACTTGCATTATAAAGTAATTTGCATTCAGTTAGGTTTCGTTTCCAAAATTATTTTACTTTTTATAAATTTTATATGATTTGTAAATTTTTATTATACTTGTAATATAAATTACCAAACATTCAGTTTTCCTAATGCAACTTTTAAAGGGATAATATAACTCTTTAATAAGCATCAAATTGAAAAATTTACTTTAAAAAATTTAAGACAAAATATTAGTTTAATACCTAATGCTCCATTTTTGAAACATTGGCAGTTCAGTGGTTCTTGTTTTAGGTATCAAGTGATTTATTGAATTATGTTGTGTGGTATTATGATACCTTTTAAAGATAAATAATGAGTTTGAATGGGAAAAGAGAGATGATTGTATTCAGGTTTAGCTTCTTTTACTCTGACTATTAAAAATAAATTTTCTCTGATTAAGGTGATGGCTTTCAGGAATCTGTGATACTTAGTGTTATTTGAAAATGATCAAAATGAAATTTAGAATCAAAGAGGTTTCCCAATGTATTCCCTACAATAGTATTCATCAGATTCTTGCTATTGATTCTTCCTTTCTGATTCTTTGTATTTATTTTACATCTGTGATAAATTTGTTGGCACCGAGTGAGTGAAGAAAAAGTATGCTCGTTTTTTTTATTTGTCGCATTTGCAACTTTTTCTTGCTCTTAGCACAGTGTGTAAGAGATGCAGTACGATACAGCAAACACTGGCCATTTTTTAAAGAAAACATTCTGACTCAGATTCAGAAAATCTAGGTATTTGTCAGCTAGAGCTTGGTGAACCAAGAGTTTCAATTAATACGAAAAACATGGGCGAAAATAACTAAGAATAGTGTTATTCCATTCCATGTTTGTAGAATATAATTTTAAAAAATAATATATAAGAAAATGAAGTCAAATGTAAATAAAAAGAAGCGGAAAAGTGAAGGACCAATTATAAAATAAAATTAGAAGTGAAATTTGATGACCCAACAGAACTCAAAAAGCTGATGACAATTTTTTAAAATATGTGTGTGAGTGTTGTGTGAATTGCGTTTCTCTTAACGTATCTTAAAAACTTTTCCTGGAGAATGAGTAAAATATCTTATCAATATATAATCGTTTTGTGCTTTAAAAAAAGTATATTTTCCAAAATCAACTTCTAAAAGAATACAATCAGAAATAATGCAAAACAAAAATACAATTTTTGAAGTCTAACGTAAATAAAAAAAAACGAAAAAGTAAATAATACGAAACGAAATAATACCAAAAAAAATACATAAGTCAAATGTAACTAAAAAAAAAAAAAAAAAAAGGGAATGCCCAATTATAAAATCAAATTGGAAAGTGAAATTTGATGAGTCAAGAGAACTCAAAAAGCTGATGACAATTTTTTGAAATATCATGAATGTGGGAATTGTGTTTCTCTTAACGTATTTCAAAACCTATTCCTGGAAAATGTGTAAAATATACCATCAATATACAATCGTTTTGTGCTTTAAAAAAGTAAATTTTACAAAATCAGCTTCTAAAAGGATACAATTTATTCCACGCAAAAATATATATTGGAATACCGCTGAAGCGATATTGACCACAATTAATTAGAAAAATTTCCCTATCAAAAACAAACGCTCCAAAGATGGAACATTATTCAAAACGCACTTAAATCTTTTTTTGCACTCGCTTTTTTTATAAGGCTATTTAGTAGTGATTTTATCAAATTTCAAGTTATTTGGTTTTCTCGCTCTTAATTCGGCATTTAAACGGTTAAGGATTCAAGCATTTGTTAACATTTTATTTGTTTTCATTTAAATGATGAACCGGGTTGGATTTTTTTTTAATATTTTAACTGAATTAAGTTAAAAATATGCGCTTTTTTTCTTTCTTAAAGCGTTATGTAAATTGATGCATTCTTTCTAATTTTCTTCAATATTAAGCAATGGTGGACACATAAAAAAAGGTTTTACGTATTATTTAGAGTAAAACTAACCAACGTGAAGGATATGCCGTGTAATCAAATAGAAAAACGCACAAATAAAAACCAACCATGAGCTAGAGACCGACAGAAAAACTAAACTATGTGACCAAACGGTAAAAACCACAAATTAAAGCAGGGACAGAAACAGACGTGAAGGGAGAAAAAAACATAACCAACCGGAAGAAACCAGAAATGAAAACTGGGAAACTAACCAAACTCAGAAACTAATATTTTCACTAAAACAGAAGAAATCAGAAATGAAACGAAAGAAACTAACTAACCTGACAGAAATCCGTGGAATCCAACAGAAGAAACTACAAATGAAAGCAGCATAACTAACCAGAATGAAAGAAAAACCATATTAACATATGGAACGAGTAATAAATAAGTTTTAAAATTTTAATGACGTAACGGAAAAGTTAGTCACAAAAATTTCCATCTTATCTAGTGAAACACAACCAGAATAATATGTTTTTTAGATAGGGTATAAATCTAGATGATTGAATAGAATTTGGAACTGGATACCTTTTTATATTTTTAAGAACACTTTATCGTAGACCTAAACTCATTCAAGCTAAAGAACTTTAAATACCGAACCAAGTTTCAATTGGTTAAAATTTCAGTTTTTCGATAAACTAGTTGATAATGTTGATTGAAATTAGCTGAAAAATTATATAAAAGAATTATTTATTTGCTTATGAATTTTTATTAGTTATTGACATTGCTCTGTGAAAATCATGAAAGAAAATTTGATGTAATTTTTATAATATACGTTTAGGCTATATCTTAATTTCTTATTAGAACATATTCTAAGCAAATTAATGAGTCCATCTAAATTTAACTTCTCGAACCATAAACATTGAATTTTAGAACCAGAAAATGCAATCATTAGCTCAAAAGTGTTCTACCTTCTCCGTTCTCGCACATTATAGTTTATGCTGAATATTAAACTTCTTAAATCACCAGCGTTATCAATTGCTATTTTCTTATAATCAGCAAAAAAAATTGAGTAATTTATGCAACACATTTTATGCTTGTGTTGTTATTTTTTCTTATTATTTTTTAAAAGTATTTGTATTTTTTTCTCATTATTAATATTTGATAAAAGAAATAAGAACTTGATACATTTATAAACTATCTAACTTAAAAATCCATAATAAGACATTTTAAATAATTCAAAACTTAGATTTAAGTTAAAATTTTATTCATTATTATTACATAGAAAATAAACTAAAAAAAATATTTTTATATATAAATTATTGAATCATTATTTTACAACGTATAAATAATTAAAATTTACTTATTCTATTGCAAAAAATTATCGATTAACTTTATCTCCATTGGTTTCATCAAGGAACTAGTTTTCAGATCAGATGATCAGTTTTTTTTTTTGCATTTTTAAAAAGAAACCGGTTAATTTCATTTCTTACTATGAATACAAACATATCTATTATTTTTTTCATATCATTTTACATTATTTTCACATTATTTTCGAAAGTAAAGTTTTAGATATTGTAGGTGAAACGTAAAAAATTTTCTACCTTATAAAAAACAGCAGTGGTTAAAGAATTTAGCCACCAACTTTTTTAAACTAACCATGTTAGCTCTATTATTTAATGAAGCAATAGTTTACTAACTAAAACAATTGTAGCATATTCAAAGAACTCCATTTTATTACTTGTGTTATTTTTATAATTCCTTTCTATATTCATATTTCTTATTATCATTTTAAGTGGATATTTTTTTATGTATTTATTAATAAATTAACTAATCATGATACAATAGTTTATTAAAAAAATGCCACATGTGTATTTAAGTCTGAAATCGAATGTATTATAATAGTAATAGAAACATGGTCATTGTTATGAATTGCTAAATAATTTGTTTACACTGCAATAAAAGTTATTCTTTCTATTGCAGAAAATTATCGATTAATCTAATATTCAGTGTTTTCGTAAAAAAAAAAGACTAATTTACGAGAAATACAATTACAGTTTTTCTTTAAATTTTCTTACAAGGCATTTCCTTTCTTACTTTGAAACAGAGCCTGTCTTTCATTTAGTGTTTTTCAAGTAGAAATAAATATCGGAAAAAATGAAGTTTTTGATATTAATGACTAAATTAAGAATTTAATGTCTCTTAAATGTACGCAATGGTTATAGAGCTTAGCCACCAACCCTATTTTATTCAATTAATCAATTAGACAATTAATTCACTAACAAACAAATTCTGTCAGATTCAAACAAATCAGTTTCATTGTTGGTGTGTTTTTTTTTCATAATTCATTTACGTATTCATAAATTATTTTTTTTCACTAACATTATTACTAAGTGAATATCACTTTCATGCATTTATTAACAAAACATATAACAGTGTATTTAAATAATTTCATGTTCAGATTTAAAAAATGATACTGAGTGTGTTACATTAGTGATTATTGCAAGAAGAGAGATATTTGATATAAATGACAAAATAATTTGCTTACAATGCAGTAAAAGTAATTCATTCTATTGCGAAAAATTCTCAGTCAACTTTATATTCAGTGGTTTCATCAAGGAACCAATTTTACGGAAAATACGATCTCAATCTTTCTTTACATTTTTCAAAAGATCCAAGACATTTCATTTCTTACTATAATAGACTGAATCAAAACCCGTCTTTCATTTCTTGTACTTCAAAAAGAAATGAAAGCAGAAATAAATAAAAGAAAAAAGTTCTAGATATGGCAGTCTAAATCAAAAATCTACTGACTTCGCAAAATGTGCAGTGGTTGAAGAGCTTATTCTCTTCTGAAAGAAAGAATATTTTTAGAACTTTCTCAGGAACTTTCTGTTCTAAGATAGAATTTACAATTAAAAGAAAATGTTAGTTTTATATTTCTTATTCAGCTTCCTCATACAAATTTAACTTGATATTAAAGTTTTATGCTTAAGCCACAGATTTTAAAAATTAATATTTTCAACAACGTCCCACTCAGTAGCCTTTATATCTAGAACATTTTCATTTAATAGATGCTTAACATTTCATTTTATTCGTACCTATTTAAATGAGTTTGTCTTTTTTGGCAAAATGCTTGCATAAGCATCTTATTTCCATACTTAAATCAGATACTAGAAAACTATCAATATAAACGAATAATTCGTATATAATTACTAATGTAATCTATTTGGAAAAGAATAGTATTCTAGTTTTTTATGATGATTTATGTATACGTGTGTAAATAAAATAGATAAATTGAATATCAGATTAAAATGTCACTAATTTTATTTAAAAAAATTAACAGTTATAAAATTAACCATATGTTAATCTAGTCATACTTTATATTTCAAATATAAATGCATGTTAAGATTAGATTTTAAAAACGATTTAGATTAGATGAAAAGATTTAGATTTAACACGTTTAGGAGGATACAGCAGAGGCCAATGTGTTTGTTGGTCAAGCGTGTTTTCTGGGTGAACTTATATTATTGTTATTTTTCTAGTGTTTTCCAATCTATCGTGTTAATTGTTATGTTGTTTTAGCCAAAATTTGTAAGGTTAAACAAGTGGTGCGTGTAATATGATAAATTTGACAAACTGATCGTTCCAAAATCTTTCCGTGAAACGGTTTTTTTAAAAAGGGAGAAAATTTTCTTTTTAAGCGAAACTTACCTTTCAAATAGTAGCTTATTAATTTGTGCAAGAAACACCTGCTAAACTTCATATTGAATAACATTCAAAAGAACTTTTTCTTCAACAGGATTTGTGTGATTATCAAGATATTAGTGGAAGTAAAGCTTTCTTTTTCTTTTTATCAAAAAAACTAACAATTACTCATGGGGATTTAGAAATAAATTTAATGCCAGTTAATATATTTTTGAAAATAAAAGAAATAATAGGGCAACGAAACATGAATCAAAAATAATTATAATAAGAAAATGTAATACAAGCCATTTTCTAGAAAGCGATGATTTAATAGCCTTTCGCATTAAGCAAAAAAAACTTATTTTTCACATTTCAATAAATTATAAGTAGTTAAATTAGAAGGAGTTCAAGTCCTTAAAAGTTTAGATTTTATTTCACGAGAATTCTTCACACAAATGAAATGATATCTGTTTGTTTGTATAAATTTCTATTCCTTTTAATAATTCTTTTAATAAAATTTTCATCTATTAATAAATTTTTATCAATGCTAATAAACGAAAATTCTTGTATTTTGTATTGACAATATTTAAAAGAATTTTTCAATTTGAAAACTTCTTAAGACTTTAATACAATTTAAAGAATTAATTTTTAAAAAATTGCGACTGAAAAACGAAACGCAAGACCGAAAAATTTTGACATTAAGCATAATATGTCAACGTCAATATGTCATGACTGAGTAATCAAAATTTCATTAAATTGATCACTATAGATTATTGATTAAATATTTCTATCATGAGGACGTCTTTAATCAAAATTTTATCTTTTTTTAAAGACCTGTGGAAGTAAAGTAATTTGAAATAAATTAATCAAAATTATTCTAATTCCCATAGTTTATAAATATTTTCTTAAAACAAAAAAAATTCTTACATCATAATCAATTTTAATGCTCACTCACCATCAATGAGATATATATATATANTTCTTGTATTTTGTATTGACAATATTTAAAAGAATTTTTCAATTTGAAAACTTCTTAAGACTTTATACAATTTAAATAATTAATTTTTAAAAATCAGCGATTGAAAAACAAAACACAAGACCGAAAAATGTCGACATTGAACATAACATGTCAACGTCAATATGTCATGAATGAGTGATCAAATTACAATGAATTGTTTACTATATATTATTGTTCGAATATTTCTATCATTAAGACGTCTTTAATCATAATTTTATCTTTTTTTAAAGACCCGTGGAAATAAAATAATTTGAAATAAATTAATCAAAACTATTCTAATTCCCATAGTTTATAAATATTTTCTTAAAACAAAAAACCTTCCACCAGCAAATGTCGACAATCATATAGTCGCTTTGGCAAATGTGTGTTAAGTGCCACTGCCCGGTATACCCTACATTGATGTTTTTTAAAGCTAAATGACAGTGCGGGTCTGCATTTAACCGGTGCTGCTCCGACCACTATGTTTCTTCTAATTAACGCTCAGCAGATATTAAAATATCGAATTAATATAATAATATCAATGAATAAATATGTAGGCATAAAACCATTCGAAAAAACTATCACATTGATTAAATTTTGGAACAAATGTATTTTATTTTTAAATGCTTTAGGTATAAATGAAGATTATTTTTAATTTAATAATAAAATACAAAATTGCTACGAACATGTAATCTTTTTACGAATAAATTAATGAGCTTACAACGGGAAATGAATAAAATATTATATCCCGAATTTTAAAAAAAACGCTTTCAAAAAATAACGAGAAGAAAGGATTTAGAAATTATAACTAATTCATATATTTATTTTTATTTCAATGCAAAGCAAAGTAGCGTGATATAAAAAATTGTATATTCCTTTTTTGTTTTGTTCTCTTCTGAATTCCGCATTATTTTATAAAAGACTTAACGAACTTGGTAAGGGTATTAAAAATTGGGAATTTAAAAATGCTTGAATTAGACATAATATATTGCGGTTTACTTAAAAAGGATTAGCAAAGAGTTTAATTGTAATCATTAAGTTGATAAAAAATAAGCTTTATTTTTGCTAAAATATGGGTTTTATGTCAATCCCCAAAGATTTAATTAATTCATTTTGAAATTGAAATAATAAGAAAATAAGCAAATATTTTGTCAACAAGAATATCATTAAAGAATATAAAGACTGTACAGAACAATAAGCAGTTCTTAGTAGTAAAAATATTAATTAGTTTAATGCATATCATCTGAGGTTTTTTCTGAAACTAATACAACATGGTATTAAATAAATATATATATATATAAAAAAATATTTTATGCAATAAATGAAACTATATTGTAAGTATTATTTTTTTAAATACAAAATAAAATTCTACGTATGTAAATCGTCTTTTCTGATGAAAAATTTATTTCTTTGTGTCTCTTATAAGTAAATACTTATAAATTCTCAAAAATTGTGCACTTCAAATATTCGGAAATCTTCATAAAAATTTGTAGTCACTCTTTATCAAGATTTTGTTTTTAAAACTTGAATATTATTATGTATTGTTGAGGCAGAATAGCTTTAAGAAGGCCAAATAATATTAGTCTTAAAATTCAAACAAAAAGTTATAAATTTTAAAACCAACTTCAAAATATAAAAATTGAAAAACAAATTGTTTTTATGAGCTTCTTGTTTTATGCATAAACTTGCCGATATTTCTCTTTAATAAATAAAATAATAAATTTAAAAATGATTTTTAATATTATTTGTACATTTTAAAATATTATACAAGCAAATTTATAATAGAGATTATTGATTGCATCGAAATTTAAATTAATTTTTTAACAGCTTAAAATACCGACATTGTGCTCTATTTTTACGAAATAACTAATGTTTTTTAATTAAATGAATTTAATGAAGTAACTTATTATTAACTTTTTTAACCTAACTAACTTGTTTAATTTAATGTTAACTTTTTTAAGTGAGCTAACTTGTTTAACTTTTTTTTTTCATTTTGTAAGACAATTTCTAAATTATGTGTATACCCAGACTTTTATCTCTACTAAAAAACGGAAAACGTTTTTGCAAATATTTATGTTGTACAATCATTTTTATATTCTATATTCCATAAGCATTCCAAATTTTTATATTCTATATTATTTTACATACTACAAGCATTTTTTAAATTATAAATTGTTATTTAAATATGCTAGTAGAACTATGGCATATTTAATTTTGTTTTATTTATTTCTAGAATCTCTTGGATGCTGTCATAGATTTTAACTAGATCAAATGTAAAAAAGAGATGAAATTAAATTCGGTATGTATTTAATTTACATTTAATGCACTTCAAGAATTAAAAAAAATTATTTCACTGTACACAGGTTAACAGCTCGTTAAAAAAGCTTTATTAGGACTTTCCTAAGCAATATAAAAAAGGGTCTTTTGTTTACATTGACCTATTAAAATGTAAAATTAATTTAGTTGACCAAAAGCAAAAAAAAGTCTATACTAAAAACGAAATGTTTTATTTTTTAGAATAAATATACTGTGTTACAGTTGGTAAAATTTTTATTATGTTTCTCTGACGAAAATGCATCGTCTTTGAAAAAATCCTCTTTTGCATACTAGTACAGAATAGAAAAACCAAAGATAATTTCTGTCATTTCTAAATTTACAACTGAGTCCTGCCTAGCACTCCTTACCTCTAAGAAGTTTTTAATATCATATTTATATTTTAATAATCTTGTTTTGCGAATCGAACTACATATCTAAAGCATGTAAGATAACTTATTATGCATTTTTCAGTCACCTTACTATTGAGAAGCTAGCTCTAGCAATATCTACCACGTAAACTAAAATTTCTCATCAGTAACCCAATTTTGTTCTGATTAATAGTAAATTTAACAAAAATATATCGCCTTTAAAAAAAATTCATTTTTTGTTACCTAAGACAAAATATAAGGACCAATGAAGATGATTTCAGTTAATTCTGAAGCCACAATTGATACTTGAATGACTCTCCTTACCTCTAAGTAGTTTTTAACATCATTGAACAAATCTTATTTTCCTAATAAAGCTGTATATAAAAGACTTGTAAGATAGCTGTTAAGAAGTTAGTGTTCTCTATATATAGCACGTAATCAGAAATCTTTCGCTAGTAAATCAAGCTTGTCATAATTACACTGGGGAGCAATTTTTGTTTTCTGTTGCATGAGATTTTTGAACGGATCTTTGATATTTTAGCGTCTCGAATTTCAAAGCTCTAACTAGCTTTAAATATCATTTAGCAAAACTTTTTCTACTAATCGAACTACTTATCTATATAAGGTAACCTGTAAGGCAATTTTTTTTAAAATTTTGTTTTATGACAGCCATTGAACAGCTGACCCGAATCTGAATTTACGACTACCAATGTTCAACTCCGTAACCTTATAATTTTTAACCCAACAGAGAAGACAAGATAATTCTAGGATCAAGTATTGGTAGGACATTTTTGATGGAATAAACCAGTATTTGCGTTAAATGGCGAGGGAAAAAACGAAAACCTCTCACACTTAGCCTGACGGCAAAGGAACTCTAACCATGAGCCGTATGCCACGAAGGATATTTTACGTCAGCACTGTTATCGGTGCGAGCCGGGTGTGGAATTTGTATCTTCCAGCCATCGCTGGGATTCGAACCGGGAACATGTCATTAGGAGCGAGTGCTCTATCTCCTGAGCCTCCACGGTCTCATTTTATACATAAATGATTAGTTTAATTAATATAAATTAAGACTAGTAAGATTAATTATTATACATTTTCCTTCGTCTTACTGCTGAAAAGCTAGCACTCATATTATATACCGCGTAATCAAAAGTCTCTCATTAGCAACTTTAAGTCCTCATTATTATCCTTGTAAAAAAATATACTTACAACAAATGGCTTTTAGTTTTTTTAATTAACTTGATATACGATTCCCTAGTAAAATCGTTACTCAATAACTAAATGTGTGTGAATAAACGAAGGGATTCAAATAGATTTTTTTTAACATTTCTCATTTATTTTCAAATTTATGAGCGATTTATTTCTATACATACTTAATTTTATACAAAATAGCTACTTAAGGTTTCAGAAAATTTTGGAAACATTTTGTAAAAGAAATTTTAATTTGATTTAAAATTCAATCGCTGGCATTAATCGCATAGGAAATTAAAATTCAATAGCAAAAGCTAAAACATTGCATGATTTTTTTTAATTAATTAATCTAAATAAAACTATTATTAATCTGTTCCATCTATCCGAAAAGTAAAATAGAAATTCAAATTTTAAAAAATAGTAATTCTGTAATTAATTGATTTTTAGAGAAGAGTAACCGCCACAAAACTGTCACGTTAAGTCAAGAAGAAACAATCCAATATATTCAAAATAGTATCAAAATATTTGCTATAATTATTCATAACTAATATTCTTCTACTTTGTACATATTATCAAGTGTCTTCAACTTTGTATGTATTACCATTATTGTATGGATTATGATTGATGTTTTTTTTTGCTTGATAATATATATCCCATAACTTTGATGTTTAAACCGTATATTAATAGCTGGTATAATAATAGTTATACGATATAATAATTCGTATAATAGTACGTATAATAGTTCTACGATATTTTTTCTGCAACAAATTAAATATAGTTTCATAAGATTTCTGAAAGAAAGAATGATAGCATATGAAATCAACTTAATTATTTTAATAATGCAAATTTATATCTTTTATTTCAATAAGCTATTTAAAAAAACATAACTTTCCTTTATCAATATTTTAAACCCTTTAATATCTTTAGCTTTCAGCATATTTTATTTATAATGTTTTAATTTTTTAACCGAAATAGGTTTATCCTTTCACAACATTTAATTTAAATGATATTTCTATAGGGCTTTACAACAAAAAATTTTAAAATTTTAATGGAAAGACTACAACTGATTTGTCGATATCTAAATGATAATCAATAGGGGAAAAATTATAAAGATGAATGAATTAAGACGTATAATCGATCATTATATAAATATCAAATTTCTTTTTAAACTTGGCAATACCAATAGAGAAGGAAAATTGACTGCGATTGCATTTAATATAAAATAACTGTCTCAATCTGCAAAAGCAATCTCCTATAAATTCTTCTAAATAAATTAAATAAACTTTACATTGTGATCATAACTTCGAAATAATCCCTTTAAAACTACAAAATCATCCTTAAAATCTGTTTTACAGTTTAAGGTTTTTTCATTTATATGATTTTATAAGAAAATTCCATTTGCTATAATATCTAAGGCATTGATATCCATTTAAAAATTATTTCATTGAATTATTTAAGAACTTTCGTGTTTCACATGAAAATTATTTTAATTTGCACTGGGGTGTCTAGTAATTTTTAGATTGTCATTTAGATAAAGTATACTTATTTTCTAACAATATCTCAACTCAAATATACTTAGCTCAGATATACTTATTTTCAAGCAAAATCAATACTTGTATTCATTCGTTCGTGGTGAATTATTATCTTATTGTCCTATTTATGATATGCCTTACAATATTAAATACAAAAAATTTATTTTTTTGGAAATCTGACGACATAAACGACGATATAAAGACAATGGGCATTAAACACCGTAAATTACTTTCGCATTAATCTTTGTAACTTCCAAAAAAGACTTTGGTTTAAGCCTTAGATAATTATTACTTTTAATTGCGTTTTTCATTTATGATAATGATATTATATGATATTGATGTTTACGTAGTTAATTTTATTTCATGAAATGTAAATAGTAAATAGATTTAATAGTTAATAGTAAATAGATAAAAATAGTAAATAGTAAATTACTACAAAAAAATACGAGTTTTTTAAAACTAATTTTTCATGTATGTATAATTAGGAGATAGAGAATTTCATTTTATAAAAATAACTAATTATAATAATTATAAATATATGTTAATTTTTATTGCTATTTCAACATTTGAAATCATCTCTTTCTTCCTACACATTGAAAGGAAGAAAGAATAGTTAGTTTTGCAGTTTTGGTAAAATTATATTCTAAGATATTAAAGTAGCTTCGAAACCAATATCCTCTTATTTCTTTCAGTATATATTTCAGTATATCGTTTTGAAAGGAATTTATTTTCTAGTTATAATTTGCTGTTTATTTATTTCCCAAAATATATTGCAAATTTAAAATTTTTTAAAAATTCCCACAATTTATTCATTTTATTTAACTTAAATTATAAAAATTCAAAACTTTCTGATATGATATTCAAAGTAATATAGATTTTTGGATATTAATTACTAAAGCATTTTTTAGTTGAAGTAAATTATACGACAGTTCTCCTGAACTATTGCTTGAGCTAATTAAAATGCAGTTATTAATTTAATTCATTTTATTAATAAAATAATAATTTTTTAACTCTTCTAAAAACAATTTTAACCCTCTGAGGTAATAATATGACCGATTTAGTTATTTAAAAGTCCTAAAAAAATTTACTCACCCCTAAATAAAAAAAAATTGTAGCGCATCACGGAATTCCAAGTTCTTCCAAATATAACCTCTACAGAACACTGTGGTCCATATATTGAATAAGTTCATCTATTTCAGGGAAAGCCATCGGATTAAGACAAGCACATTCAGATGAACGAAAACCGAAACTCGATAACCAAAAACCGGCAAACGAAGCGAACGTTCTCTTGCGTTAACCGTATCAACAACAAGCAGAGATGCAAAGAGATGCCCAAGAGCAATACGCCGGATGCTCGCATCCTCATCTTCCTCCCGCTCCTCCATTGCGCATGCTCTTTAGGTGCTATGGGAACGCGGAAGGATCAGGGTGTGCTTATTTGGAGCGGCTCAGACTCGAAGAATGCCGCTGATATCCTCTTCTTCTTCTACTCTTGGTGGGAAGGGAGGATGGAGACAGTGATGAAGATTTTTTTCTTCCGCTTTCTCTCCCGTTCTTCGTAAGACCAAAGCAAGTGCCCTTGTATAGTATTTGATCCATGTCAAAATTTCTGAAGGAATAAAAAGAATCATATGAAATAATTTCCATTTCATTATCAACTCAACAAACCTTTGTAGAAGAGTTAGAAATAAAAGACATAGCACAATTCTACAAGGCTTGAGATAGATATCGTTATTGTAGTGCCATAAGATAATCGAAATAAATTATTAACACTTATTTATGAGCATTTTCATAATTTAGTCATGCACTAGTACTGAGTTCCTTTTTTAAATAAAAAAATTAAAATAACTACAAAAAGTTTTCGAATAAATTTGAGAATTTATTGAGAATTTATTTATGTGTTAATTACTTGAATTTAAGAAATGAATACCATGTTTGGATGATTCACAAGGCAAACGAATCAATATGATGGTGTTTCCGTTTGAAACCGAAGATTGAAAAACTGATTGATTCTGTAAGTTTTGCTTTAAATTTAAAATTTTCTCCAAATAAATTTCATTTCTTCAATCCATATCAGATAGAAATTTATAGGTTTGCAAAAATATTTCTTGAAATATCTTTGTTATTAGCAGTAATCTTAGCATGAGGTTACTTAACTGAAGAAACTGAATATCTAAATACTCAATTCACAACGTTTTATCTATGGAAGAAATTCCTCTATTAATAGATACGTAATCCAATCACAAATTAAAAAAATTCAAGCTTATTTATATTTTTAATTTACTATTGAAATGTATAAAATCTTGTTTCTTCTGAATTTAAATTAAATAAAAATATTAATATTATTATCTGGTTTAGGATTATAATTATTGCTTAACAAAACATATTGATTATTGTTAAGTAACTTTATAATGTAAGAAAACTAATAAAATATAACAGTCAAAATTCAAATATTTATTACACAAGGCTTTATCTATGATATTATTTCCTTTGGGATTTGTTATGCAAATGAAAATAAAAAGAACAGCATAGTCATAAATTTTCTTTTTAATGTATTGAAATAATAAAAGTTCTGATACTTGATTTTTAAAAATGTCAGGTTAGATAAATATTAATATAAAGCGTGCATTTTAATAGAATTAAGCATGAATAAACAATTAATATTTATTAATGCACTGTTATCAAGAAAGACGCATAACAAAATTCTGCAATGAAAATCTCAGTGAAAATTTCAAAAGCAATTAATTTCTAAAAATTTTGTTTTAGATATTTATTAATCAATAATTAAGGATATCAATAAAAATAAACTATTTTCTGGCATATTTTTTAAATATGAAAAAAATATTAAATATTAAGGTTTTCTCTATTAATCTTATTAAATCTGGAATGGTCTCGCAGTGGATTTATCGTTAAGACTCGGTTTGTTAAGACACGGTATAGTTAAGACGTGGCAGATCACCGAAGTCAAGTATCACTGGCTGCGGTCAATGGACGAGGTGACCAGTTTGATCAGCCTGCGATGGGACCGAGGATGTGTGGTATTAGTCGTTGTTAAGCTGTTCTACCGTTAAGTGCTAGACTTCGTGAGCAGGTTTTTCCTTTTTGCAGAGGATAAAAATTGGGATGACATATCTTCGGATTATCGTCAAGGATGCTTCCTAGACAGTCGCCAATAGTATATTGTGCGGCTCTAGTGCGATGTAAATAAATTCCAACTACAACATATCTAGAATGAGATATGACGACCACCAATAGTTCACATATCGAATATTTGTAAAGCAGGTGAAAAATAAACTTGAATGGTTGCTGTATTTAGAGCAGCTATTTTTAAATAGTGATCCGATAAACCCTAGAGTTCTGTGGAAGAGTAAATTAAGAGAATTATGACTTTCTTAAAACAACTTTTTTAATCATTTTCGAAACATGTAATTAGATTTAGATCCAAGCAATATTTTATTATTCACTTAATATTTCGTTTGTCTTCATGATATCAATTAAAATAATACTTTAATTCCAATAAAAAAGAAATAGAAAAGTTTTTTGGAAAAAAATACGTAACTTATCAAATAGTAATGTATTGAAAAAGCTATGAAAAGGACAAATATTTATCATCTATTGCATTTGTACTTCCTATCACGATTTTCAACCATGAGTAAAATAATTGTTAATAAAAAATTATGTTTCCAAAATAGCCAATTTAAAAGCTAATAGAAATTCTTTTTAAATTTCATTTCCACAAAACCCATAGTTTGGATTATATTATTAATTTAAAGCTCATACACCTAAAATAAATTCGTAACAAGACTAAATTCATCTCTAGGACAGTAAATTCAACTTAAGGATATAAAACCTAATTTAAGATTAGTATTGATAAAACAATGAAAAATGCCAGTCTTCGCATTTAGTATTTTCAAAATAAAACAGTCTTTTTTAAGTAAATACGATCACACTTGATTTTATACTTTATACCAACTTTACACGTCAACTTTATTATTCAACATTCGTTATTATTCAACTTTATACTTTATACGTCATATACTTTAGCTGCAAAGTTTGAATTCCGTTGGAAGAATGTTGATTATTTAGGGTTCCATAGCCGAATAAAATTAGAAATCGCTGATTTAGAGTGATGTTCTTTATGTTGTATTCAGTAGAGACTTTTTTTATTATTTTGTCCTTCATACTCCAAGATGTACATTTTAAACTTTTCTGCAGAAAGTTCTATAAAATATTTAATTCACGTTAGTTTTAAATCTAATTTCACTTAAACTCTTCGAAAAATATGATCAGTGTTAAACCATGATATCGGTAAGTTGCACAATAACAGGGTACAAATTCACAGCATCCTTCAATGTGTTGTTAAAGGGAACCATGTTTACATTAAATTTTAACTATAAGATCGTGCTTTAAAGAAAACGAAAGGAAGAAAAAAAAGTGACATGATTTAAAAAAGGGTTATAAAAAAACCAGACTTTGACAAAATTTCCTTCTCCGTAGGATTAGGTGTGCAGTTAAAAAATATTACTGTTGCAGAAAAAATCATCATTCAACATGCTTCAAAATTTCTGAGTATAATTGAAATTCATATAGAAACAAGGAAGTACAATGTTGTTTGCGTTAACGCGATGTATGGTCGAATTTCAATAATTTATTCTCTTTTCTTTCTTAAACAGTGTTTTATCATGTTCTCGGATATTACGTTCAATTTTAAAAAGATGTTTAGTTTTAAAAGGATTTTATTAGAGATACTTTCTCAAATAACTCAAAAGTGAATCAATGTTATGACTTAATAAAAATAAATAATTTAGACCTTTAAAGCACTTATACTAAGCATACATGAATATATATATTTGCGCATGC